>NW_023397015.1:0-75310 GCF_011125445.2 Fundulus heteroclitus
AATTTTTGATTTATCAGTATTTTAGATGAACACATTCAAATGGGTATTTTAACTAGTGCCGCAGCTAAGTACCAAACTCACTGAGGCTGTTTTTACCTAAGCAACCTGCACTGAGCGCAGCGCATTGTGGCGATATTAAACAACATTCTGTGTCTGTCATGGACAGCTGCGGTAAATTTGATACTTTTCAGACTGGGGGACAATTATTAGCATGATTTGTAACACTTAGTCATACCTGGAAAAGAGAGATGAAATTTCTAGTGTTGTAGTCAAAACCACCCTACCCCGGAATGAGTCATGGCCAATACCTGAGTGCAACCAGTTGTACTAAAAATGTTTTAGTTTTTTTTTTGCTGCACTGGTCTAACTGGTCTTAAGCAAAATATCGGAGTTTTACATGTGACCCATAATAACAGCTTTTGCATGTCTGATCCACATTCTGACAAAAGTGAATAATGTGGATATCCTTGATGCATTTTCTCACGTTATTCATGATGAAAAATTTTGCCTATTTCAGACAACGGTCCACTTGAGGAAAACAGTCATCTGATCTAATTGTTTGCTTGGTACATAACTTGCGGTGAGGCTTTTACACAAAAATCTGTTACTGTGAACGTTTTAAGGTCTGAGAGCAATAAGCGTGAACGAGAGTAATAAGAACATGTTACGTGTCCAAGCTCCCCATTTGTTTGGAAGACTCGACTGCCCAAAAATCATGATCGAGAATAAAATACTGTATGTAGGGAAGCTAAATTTAACACCAAATGTATAAGCAAATATGAACATCTAATTTGAATTAGTGAGAACTGGATGTGAAACAAACTCTTGCAAGTGGTGAAATATATGCCTTATCGGTACTCTGGTTAGAATATCAAGGGAAGCGTCAGTAATGTATTATTTATTCAGTCAGAAAAATAGCTAGTAGTAGTCTGTAATCACAGACCAATGCCTCGTCACATGCTATGTTTTCAGGCATGTGTTTCAAACATTTCTTTCTTCATATGGCACAACTAAGCTCTCTCCTATGTCGTGTCTCATTTCAGACAGTTTGTCTGTGATCCTTTTTTTTAATGAACTACTAAATCTACTAAAATAAAGCTAAGAAAATAAAATATCCCTCCACAACTGTCACTCCATTGTTAGACTGTGACCAGCAGATTAACCATTCTAACAATTGAATGTATTTTTTTGTACATATAATTTGTGCTGCTGGTGGCCTTGATTGCAGCAATTAAACATCAAATGGGCAAAAAAAAGAAGTTGGGGGGGGGGGGGGGAGGACGACATGTTACAGGACCAATAGCCTCCACATAGGAGATGCCACCGCACTCACATGCCCGATTGACTGGATTTCTCTGTCAGTAAACAGCTCCGTACTGACCAATTTCTGCATGGGCTCAGTTTGCCTCACAGTTTATCCCTCCTTAAAAGAAAGACAAAGCGGTTTGGAAAGTAATGACTTGGGAACTAAAGGAGAACCATCACTCAGTCTCATTAAGGCGACGCTGTTTTGAAATCAAGCAGCAGATCTGTAGAGAACGTGATCGCAGGCTGGCAATGTGAGCAACCCACCCGACTAACTAACCAGCCAATGTCCGCTTAGCGGGAGTCACGGCCCCTCAACGTGACGCTGCCACTACTGTGCCTGACAGCTTGTTCAGTCCACTCAAGCTGGGAAACCTGAGGTCTCCTTCTGTGTGAGTTAAATCCGCTGGTTCTCACCACTTAGGCAGACCACTTAGCCAGCTGCTTGATGCTGTCCACTGTGGACCGAAAGCTTCTTCCTCGGTCTCCACCCCATCACAAGTTTTGACATCGGTGGTCATTTAAGTGTTCCCAAAACCCCTTTTAGAAAGAGTGAAGCAGATATCAAGGATTTTGACAATATGTGGCGTACGTCTAAAGACCAGGGAAACTAACCAGTAAAATCAAACTCTACCAAACCTATCTGGAAAGAGGAAGGATTAAATATCTAGCCAGATTAAGCCAGAAGCTTGTTGAGATCAATAAAAAAAAGCGGGGTGTAAAGGTGAAGTTGTTCCCTGTGAGATTATTTAACGGCGAAGGAAATGCGGCTGGAGGAACTTGATTGAATGTTGATTATAATGACTTTCAAGCTCACGACGAGTACAATTCTGTTTCTGACTGACGACATACCCGACAAACAAGTTACGCTAAACTCTGAGCTGCAAACTCGTCGTGTGAGACGAGCAGAGACGCTCCGCGGCGTAGAAAGCTTGTATGGATTCCTTTTTAATAGGTTTTTGGGAAGCGATGTATCAGTAAATAGTCCCTGAGATAATATCACAGCTAGATCATGCATAGACCCGCTGCGGTCGATACATAATGAAGCAGCGAGAGTGACCCCCGCCCCACCTCCTGTGTTTTCACGCCCGCATCATATTCCCTCAGTGACTCACTCAGTGGGGGGTTAACAGACTGACTCCATATATGCGAGAACACCCTTCTCAATATGACACACTCCTTCTCCAGCCCTTAATGGCCTCTGGGGAAACTTCATTATTTATCGCGGGAGAAGGGGCCTTTCAATTATAATACCTCTGCTCCCCCCTCGTCTATTACCCCTCACAGTCTGAGGTAGCAGATTGAATACCTGTAGCGTCTATCGGTGGTAATTCAAGCGCCCACCTAGTTCACAGAACCTGCCACGGCGACAGGGTAGAGGCAATTTGCCATCCCGGCGGAGGAGAAGGCCGGGGACGCCGCGCCGTAATGTGCAAGCGGGGGAATGGAGTAGGTGACAGCTATGAGATGTGGACCTGGCCGCAGCTTTCTCCGGCTTTAACTACCGGGGTCCCGGAGAGGCTTTCTCAGCCCCAAAGAGCTCTGCTCGGCAATGTCAAGTCTCTCGCGTCTGCTGCGTTTTGTTCTCAAAAATTAGCACCCGATGCCAAACTCAAGAGAGCATTAATCCCTCAGCCTTCAGCCGAAGTGGCGCGTGGAGAAAAAAAAACAAAAAAAAACTGCACGTGGCGGATAAAGCAAGGCGGGGGAGCGTCGGCTTCCTGCTAAATATGTGGCAGAGATAATGAAACGGTGCGTTTAAGGTTCCAGACCGCGTTCTATTATTCACTGAGAGCAACGAGCAAAAAAGGTGCCTCATAATGGTTTACCGTCTGTGAATGCGAAATTAGCAAATTGTTTAGGTGTGCAGTAAACAATTGCCCAATGCAAATTGATAATGATTACTGATTACCGCAGAAACAAGACTCATTTATCAGCCTCTGCATTAGAAGCTGGGCTGCGGGATTTTGACGCGTCTGCATTTAAACCGGGATGCGTTTCTTTCTTTTTTTTTTTTATCTGAATAAGTGCCTCTGTACATGGATTTTTAAAGCTGTGCTGTGAGCAAAAAAAACTGAAAACATGGCCCTGACATCAACTTGGAAGACTGGACAGGATGGGTGTCCATGGTGTCATAGATAGTTAAACTTCCATTTAACAATCAAGTGTGCATCTATTAACTTAAGAGAGGGAATCAACATTAAAAACTCTTCCTCTGTCCCAGTAGGCTAACTACAAACATGTTTTGGAGATAGCCGGGGAGGGGGGAAAAAAATAAATCAATGAGAAGAAACTAGAAGGAATGATGGTGAAAATTAGCACCGTACCAGAGGCACACACTCCCCTTTTTGCCTTTTCAATTTTTCATCGGCTGGAAATGGATTTCGAGATGGATGCCAACCCAGAGCTGATAAATTTTAATTTGATCCCTCCCATGCATCGGTATTTGCACAATGCAACTGGCAGCCGTAGCCCGTGCGCTCTGAATGGCACGTCTACATTCAGAATCCGCACAGAATACGAAGTCTCCCCTTCTCCTGTACAACAAAAGCCGGTCGCTCCATTTGTTTTCCCCCCGCACAATGGCCTGTGGATAATAGCCATCGGATGGTGGGGGTGGCTGGAAGAAGGAGCAACCAAGTTATCTGCCTTTCCCAGTCTCTGTCTCTGCCTCCTCGTTATGAATAATAGATTACAGATGAGTGTGAGACTTTGTGGCGTAGGGAGTGGGTATAGAGCCGCTTCGGGTCAACATGCCAGCGTCATGATCGGCGCCTTACCCGGTTGGCGTAGGAAATACTGGGAAAAAAATCAGCAGAACGATTTACATGTTGCGTCTCTATCACTCACGGCATCTCCGTGAAGGACACAGCTTTTCACAACACAATGTCAAGCTTTTCAGCACGATTGCGAGCAAAGGCCAGCCCCGTTTTTCCTTGCCAAATCTTCCAGCTTGTTATGCATTTTGCTGTTGTTTTTCTTTTAAGACATTTCCCTCTCCTGTGTTAAGCTTAGCCTTCTTTATGCTCTCCATGTTGCATTTCTCAGCCGGCGTTGCTCCCCGCCAGCTGAGAACTGCAGGTTAAAGGTATTTAGAGAGAACAAGAACCCAAACAGTGTAAATTAAAAAAAACGTAGCCGCATTTTTAAGTCGGGGTGGCTGGAAGAAAAGGGTTCCTTGATTCAAAGCCTCAACACTGTCCTTTTAGCAACGGATTAACAACTCTCAGATCTGCTGTCATGTATTTAATGAGAGAGGCTGCTCACTGCTCACTTTCTGCCATAAAAAAAAAAAATCAATTAAAGCCACATACTGGATTTAAATCCCTTCAATCACGCTGAAAGGATGGAGGGGGAAAAAAAAGGATGCCCTGTGTGGAAAGTCTTAAAAATCTAAAGACAAACACCAGACCCTGAACAAATTTCAAAATGCTTCTGCAGTTCTCCTTTTATTTGTAAAAAGAAAATCACACAAGGGAGGCAAATGGTCCGCAGGGGCTGATGTTCACGCTGAAAGTTCATCATGTATCTGAGCGGACCATAGCATTTTGAATCCCTTTTATCATGGGTATCCACATATGAAGGTGAATATGGTGAAGGAGGAGGCATAAGGAATGAATGGTGTTAAAAGTTTTTATCCAGGGATCACTACCAGGGAAGGCATTGTGGGACAGAAACAAAAATTTGATTTCCAGACTTTGTCAGTTCACTTTAAAGGATGATACAGTAGGCATGGTATCAAGGAATGACATCCCTTCCATTTTCTCTACCTGCTTATTCTTTGCAGGGGTAGCGGCTGCCTGTCAAAGGTAGCAGGGTAACCATGTTAAGATTGTGGGATGCCGCTGGAGTAGCTGAAGGACCCAGAGGTCCACAGGGATGATATACAAACTCCCTGCAGAAAGGCTCCAGCCAGGATTAACGATGCAGACCTTCCTGCCAGCCAAGGTTCCAAAAAGTAATCTTCCAAACCTGACCAAAATTAAATTCACTCGTGCCTACTGCCTAAAATGGTTTAAATAAGTTGCCAGAGAGTTTCTTTCAGCTGTATGTAGTATTAGGTAACACAGCTCTGGCTTTTCCCTTCACTATTGCTTCACTATTGGTCAGCTGGCTGACAAAAAAAAACTATACCTTGCCCTCGCTGACAAAAAAAAGACAAATTTAGTTAATTTTCCAGTCCCAAAAAATGGAATACATGTGGAAACAATTTCCCCTTTAGAAACAAGGAAACAGCCACCAACAATGATGCCTATCATGCAATTAAACTCTTTGTTAGCTAAATATAGTCTTTAAATCTATATGTTAACATTGCTAGAAGGATTGTGTTGTGAGACAGTGATCAAATGCAAAGGATTTTCTGGGATACCCAAAATTTTGACATCAAGGACATTATTGAACTGTGTTTTTTATTTGTTTGTTTTTTATTTTTGGAAGGGGGGACAACATATCCCGTTAACCTTTCATAACAGCCAAGGCCCAACAAAATGGCCAGCATTACTCAACAGCCAAGAAACCTTGTCTCCTGGTCTGCAATAAAAAGTTAAATTTTTTATAAATATCTAGCCTGACTCTCGCCAAATGGATGTCAACGGCGTCCACACATCCATCTGGAATTGCTGCCATTAGAAGGGATTTCAATACCACATAAAATGGACGAGCCAATCAAGATCGACAGGTGGGATTTCCGTAGATGTGACGTAACAGAGAACAAGACGTAACAAGACTGCTTGGATTCAGACAACAATGGCGGCTCATAGCGAGGAAGCAAGCGGTAACAATGATGCTGCCATTTCATCAGTGTTGTCCAATCTACTGAATATTAATTATTTAAAAGAACACCAGAGAACAGCTTTGAAGGCTTTTGTTGGTGGAAACAAAACGGGTCCTTCTCCCGGGTTTGGCAAGAACTTGTTGCACATCAGTAAAGATGACGAAGTGGTTTGTCCAATCATATGCAAGGATTTTTGACAGGGCTCCTCCTTGTGAAATACATCTCCAATGGAGCAATCCCAGACGGATGTGTGGAGCCGTGTGGAGCTCGGAGGAACTACATCCATCTGGCGAGAGTCCGGTTAATAAATACCTGCCTCTGCTCGTGCTTCATGACGTTAGTAAAAAGGGCTACATCATTATTACTATAGACAACAGCTTGTTCTGGGTGTTTGGATAACGCTGGGCACAGAAACTGAAATGTTTTCAGCACTGTACACAGCTCTTTGACGGCTTACGCTTCTTCAGGAGAAGCAGCAAAAGCAACACAGAAGAAACCAGGGCTGGCACACCATGAGAATACTCAAATCTCAGCTCAAAACAAAAGCGTAAAGACAACCGGAGGACGGTTCAACGCGTAAAAAACAGTGTAGTTAAACAAGAATGAAGTAAGCAAATGAATGCAAATCCCAAAGCGCGACGCTTCAGCACACGACTGGTTCCGCTCAGCCGCTCACTTTGCTTTATTTGTGCACAGAGCCCCGCTGATCAAAGATGATAGATAACAACTCCAAAGAAGGGAAATTAGCATGAAAAAGTCCTTGCTTTCCAGCCGATGCATAAAATATCTGTGCTAACTTTAATGGGCGCCGATAAGAGTCGCCACGCTGTGCGGCGGCCGGCGTCTTGATTGATGCTCCACATTAACGCTACGTTTCTGTGCTCAGGCAAACGTCACAGCAGCCTTGTCAGCCTGTTCTCTCTACCCTCCCCCCTCCCCAACTACCTGCTTGTGTGCAATCACTGCATCTGATCCCATTTATTTGACTTCCTAAATTTACTATTTTCTTTTTAAACATAGACATGCCCCCCCCTGTATTACGTTTCTTTCCTAAAGAAATAAAAAGCTTCCTTCCTTTTCCCCTCCAGGAGAGCACATTGCCAGACAAATAGCTCCACTTGCTCTAAAGTGGCCCCAACAGAAGGACAATGATAAGAGAGCTGTCTTCCAGCTGTCATTTTCTCTGTCTGCCGCCACATCTCACATCACTGTAATTGACTGCTATCTGAGAGTGCTATTGTTCCTCAGGATTCCCGAGAGTCTTGTCAGGAAATCTGGGGAGTTTTGTCATTCACTGACCTCAACATGCCCAACGAGAGTTATTATCTCACTCCTTAGTAAACCAACACAGAGGTTTGCTGCTGAGTGGAGTAAATTAAGGGAAATTGATGGCGAATTCTACCTATATGCATATAATAATGTATTTCCCTAATGGACATAAAATTATTGTCATATACACCTGTACCTGTCTGTTTATCAATTCCTGTGGGAGCCTCAGGCAAGTTTTGTACAAGTTTTAGAAAGAATTGCAATAGTGACATACCCCCCCCCCCCTCCCCTTTTGGAAACACTGTGTTCTTTTGCACAGTTTCCAATGTGCACAGCCACAAATGTCTCCCAGAGGACATTTTTCCAGTCCTACCCCCGGATAAATATGAAAACTGCTGTTACATTCTAACATTTACGGCGTTTATGTGATTTCTAGGAAATCTAATGTGCTTTGTTTTCAGCAGCTATCTCCAACCAATGCATTGTATTAACTTTGATAAAATATTGGTATGGCAGTCGATAAATCCTGATCTGGATGTCAGAAAATTCTGTTTTCAGCAAGCTATCGAAGCAGCTCTTCCGGCTCACCCTCACCCTTTTCCATCGGGTCTCTCGAGAAGAATCTTTCCAAAAAACGTTGCTGAAAAATGTCGGTTTCATCGCTCTCAAAAAAACAATGGACAAAGGTAGCTGCCACTTGACTGGCAATCTAATTAACGTGGGCAATTATTTTTGAAGAGTCATCAAAGTTTATAAATTTGTATAACAACTATCATTTTGAAAGCCCCTCTCTATTTTTCACTGGCCCCTGATAGTAACACCCTTGGAGACCATCCAGCAGACCAGAGAGTCAGTGAAAGGCCCAGCAAGTTACTTTCTTCCGCCCAGTGGCTTCCTCTTCAATGCACTTGAACATTACAACAAACATCTAACACAGGATTCCTAAAAAATACTCTGTTATCCTCCAACGGAAAGGGACAATGAAATACTTTCCCTTTGTAGAGGTGCAATTATTCACCTTTGTCCTCATCCTGGACTCTCTTGAATATTCAAAGGAGGAGGCTCCAGAGTCGGGGCATGGGAAAAGATGCCCGGTCATTTCTCCACATCGCGAATAAGAGAATTCTTCCTATCTCTCTCTCTCTCTCTGCTAATGAGAGCCGTGGCCCGAAGCCTACTCTCCAGGACCTTATTAACACTTTCTTATTGGTTATTCTGCAGAGTGCTTAGCCAGCAGGTCAGCCGTGCCACCTCCCCTGAACCTGACCATCAATTTGTATGACCCGAAATGCTTCGCCCCAGTACGCACGCACTGTCAATCAAAAACACACAGGGCACTATGGCTGCATGTTAAGCCATGGGCAGAAAAAAAAAAAAAAAAAAAAAAAGATTTGGGGGTAAAGATTACTGCCTGAAGGGGAATTTTGTATCAATGAGGGTGGTAAAAGGAGTTGTGCTGGCAAAGCAAAGTATACCGTTTTGCTTCACCTGTTAGCCAATAGAATTGCGTTTCAAATTGTGTTACTGGACGACTTCTGGAAAAAAAAAGTCAACGATGTGTACAGTTTTAACAGATAACTCATTTCTTGTGTGACCAAACATATGAACAAACATGAAGATGGGCACTTAGTCACAAGGCCGAGTTGGAGAGTGGGTTAGCATTGGGGAGAAACAGCAAGCAGCTCTTAATAATAGCCAACAGCTTAATTAAAAGAGTATAATAAAACATATGTTTATATTAACTTACACCACTATAAATAATCTTTTTACATTTTTGGTATATTTTGCCTCATTATTACTTGCATAGTTTACTCCTCTCCAAAAAGCACTGAGATTGGCGCTGGAGACAACTCCTGGGAACAACATGGCGGTGTTGTCCGACCTCACTGACCACATGAAAGGTTGCTGGTTACCATTCTCCACAACAGAAGCCAGACCGCCACGAGGGAGAGCGCAGAAAGAAACGAGGACCCCATTTCACAGACCACTGAGACCATCTGAGGATGGAAATGTCTCTGTGCCAAAATGAGGATGAGCAGCTGATAGTTTAATGCTTAGTTCATTCATCATAAACATTCGAACAGCATTTATAACATGCACTGTTTTGTGTCACTGCTGCAACAATTTTACAACACATATCTTCAGTTTGTTGTTCAGGCTCTTTTCGTACCAGCTGCCGGACTCAGTGGTTTGAGCGCGATAGATCTGATGACCCACAAATCCCAGGACCAAGCTTTCTTGGGCATCCGAACAACGGCGTTTATTGTCACACACTGAATTATTTAGATTTGATCTTGGGCAGTAAAGCACAGTAAAAACAAATGTATTAATGCATATGTAAATTTACGTTGAAATAAACATTTTCATTCTAATTCTGGTTCTCCAGGGCTTTGAGTCCACTGAAGGGCAGCTCACCTGATTCCAAGCCTAGTCAGGTTTAAACCTTATGAGGCAACTGCGCAGGACAGTGAAGGGTGGATCAAAATCGATCATGTAAACTAATATACTAATTGAGATTAGAGGAACCTGATTATTTACTACCTGAATACCGCTGCACAACCACAAAGTGCGTACCCACTAAACACATCAATTGGTAGTTGGATTGTTTCTTTGGTGCCTCCCTTTTGATCCCTGCCCACACAAAAGGATGTACTAGTTGAGCATGATTCCCAGCCATCCCTGACTGATTCCCAAATGGCAAATTTTTGTGACATTTAACCAATTAATAAAAGTTGCTCAATGACGATGAGATTCCACAAGACCAAAGGTGGTGAAGACGTACGTTTCAGCTCATTTTTCCTCACTTAGGTTTAGAACTTGAAACAGGTATACAAGTACGGTAGTGACAATGAAAAGTGATCTTGACCCAACCTATACTGTCTGTCTCAGAGGTAACAGAGATTCTTTGGTGAGACTGCACTTCACTAAAAACATGAGGAAAATATAACCCACGTACGTAGGAGAAAACCAAATTTGGTAGCTTTAGTATAGATTTACAGAGGTGCCATTTGCAGCCGTTTATTCACCGTGCATTGTGGACGCCGATAAAAACTAATTCATGACCCGACTTAGACTAGACTGTCAGCTGCAAGGCACACTTTTTTTTTTCTTCTAGTAAATCAGCACAGCTGCAGTTATTTATCATAGGGTAAGGACATGGAGAAGGAAAGTTTGAACACGGCTGTGATTGTTGATTCAGTGCCACGACCCGTCTGAATAACCTGAACAGCTGATCACATGTCAGACAAACCCACCCCTGCGGTGCGGCAACGAGCTTTGTCAGGCTTGTCAATGTTCAGACTTGTGCTTTGCCACATCTGCTTGCTGCTCGGTAAAGCCGAGGTAAATAAAGTTTTAGGACAAAACATAATGAAAGAACTTCTTCGGCAGCACTGAAATTTGACACAGAGCAGAACGATCCAGATCCAAGAGAAGTCCCTAAAGAAATGTGTTTATTTACCACAGGTTAACTCAGAGTAGAATCTATATCTGCCTCTTAAACATTTAATTTACAGCCCCAGCCAATATTTTGCATCAGAAATTTGATCAAAAATGTCGCCAGTTGTATTGTTATTGATGACAGAGAGAAACTTACTACTTATAGCTATGGCATGGATAACATTCTTTTTACTTGAGAATTTGAACAATGACCAGTCATAGATGTCACTGCGGCTTGCTCGGCTGCCTGTTAGGAAGGGAGTTTTAAATGAAAATGCTGTGGGTCTAAAATCAAATTAAACAACCTTAGAACGAATTCAACCAACCTTCAGGGCATATTTCTGTTAGCATTGACAGACTTTGTTTGACTTCTGAAGGAACTACGCTACGAGACAGTAAAGAGACTTTTTTTTCTCGTTTAACTGAAGAAACCAAATTAGAAAATTCTCTAGGAAAGAAGCAAACAAACAATGGGAGAAAGAAACAGTAAGAGCAAGGCGAAAAGCAGGTTACCTGGGGAGCTTGGAGGAGGTTGTTTCATGTAGGTTTATTGCTTTCCAATGATTTCATAAAAATAAAAGTAAAAACCTTTTTCCTGAGATCTGCTCACAAAAGTTTCGGAATAATTAGTTTTAATTCTACACACATCGCCCCCTACGTTAGACAAGTAAAAAAGTGAACGGGCAGGTATATCCCAATTTACAGGATTAGCAAAGACATCTATATGTACCTTCAGCTCCTGGTTATATAGGGAGAGTTTAGTTACAGAGTTTTAGATTATAACATAGACTCAACATGTTTTAATGCAAAAGATTCCTAGATCAGAGATTGGTTGCTAAAATAACCTGACATTGATAAATCATTGCCCCGAGCAATTAAGCCTTCTTTCCTATATTGTTAACGATATTCTGCTAACTGTCAGATAGTAGTGAGGTGACCATGGGGATTGGCTATAGGAAGATCCACCCTCCTGCTCAAACAATGTTCCTTTCATGGCACATGCTGTGATACCGTTGACTCACCAGCCTTGCTTCCTCTCTGTAAATGTCATCATTCTTTTCTCTTTACCATCCCTGTTGTGTCTACACTAACTCCTTTCCGAATCTGCGCTTAGGTGTGACAAACAGCATGCTTCCGCCCCAAGTACCTGTCTGCAGATCCATCTAACCAGTAGTCATCCGAATCACATCTCTGCTAACACTAACAATAATCTCACAGGGCTAATCAAAAGGTGGTCAAAGAAGTAGGGATTTTTTTTTAGCTCCAGTCTTTGCTGGAAGTGAAACCTCTGCTTGCAGTCTAAGGTCCGATCTAGGGTTCATCGTGGAAAGGTCACCAGTCCGTTGCAAGTCAAATCTCGAATCATACGAGGCAATCAGCTATTCACACACACAAACATACACCTAACTTCAAGTTTCGCCCTCTGTTTAACCCATCATGCATGTGCATGGACTGTTGGAGGAACTTGGAGTATGTGGAGAAAACAGTCTTGCTTGGATTCTGCAAACTGCAAACAAAAAGCCACAATGCTAACCACAGCACCTCTATTCAGGCCTTTGTTTTACACTTTGGGAAAACGTATCCCAATCTCGTTGTTAGGATTTCTGTCTGGGTCAATCGAAAATTTGATTGTCACCAGGAACCTGCACATCCAAAACCTCTCGAGGCTGTAATGACTGAAATCTACCTTTTCAACACATCCAATTGTGCCTAAATCACTCTTAACTGTTGTAAATTATTTTCAAAATCCATAAACTATGAACAGAAAAACTGGAATTATGTTAAACAAAAACAAAACAAAAAGTATGCTTTTATGCCAAATTTCTAAAGGAATTAAGCGGGAAATGCTTTTATTTTGAAGGACCACAACTGTCCTTGAAATGATGCTGGCTTAACATCAAGAGAAAAAAATGCCATAGTCAAGCTTATGTTTTATTTAAATTCACCACGGTGATTATCAAGATGCAACGACAAAGGTTTACATGCTGCTGATTGTCAATGAAGAACCCTTGTTAATAAATCAACGGCACTGATAACCAGGAAATATGCAAACCCCTGTCAGAGGCATGGTCTGCGGCTTAATAACTCCAAAAGCTTGCTTCATGGTAGCAATAAAATCACATAGACTGGAAGCCTCATTCAACTCTTAAAACTGACATACAGCGTTATGAACGAACACAAAGAGCCAAAACCATACTGTGTGTAATGTTACCAGGAAAACCAGACATTTGTATAAACTTCACCAGGTTTGCCGGCTTACATTTACCCCCAATTAAATAAAAACGACTTCTTCAAGTGCCGCCGCTAAATCTGGCCTTGGAGTGCAAGTACAGCTCAAATCTGAAGCCTTTTTTGTTCCCCAAGTTTGGCTTGAGTATAAGTGATATATTCCAGTTCCTATCTCTGTTGTAAAAAAAAAAAAAAAAACTACAAGTCTTTCTCAAATTGATCTAGGTCATTCTAAAAGTCTTTTATTGTCCAATTACTACAGCTAGAAAACATGATATCAACTTTGGCCCAGTGCACAATTAAGTCTGCTGATGGCGCGCTGATGCCTGAAGGCCTGGATATTTGTGCGCCGCATCAGAGATCTCTTCTTCCATCTCCTCTTTGATGATTTATGGTCCTGAGGTAACCCGCTTCAGCTCTAGTTGTTTCTCCCAAGTTAAAAAAAAAAAAAAACGTTACTTTCATGGGCAGATGTTTTTCTATTCGGCATCGAGTGTTGATTACATGAACTGGAAATGATGATGTTGCCCATGGGGTTGTTGTTCCATGGCATTTGATTAATTCAAAAGGCAGGAAAATGACTGTGCCTCTGTAGCACTGAATTTTTTTCTCCCTAATAGCCGACAAAAGGAGGAGAATTAGCAAGCGGCGGCCGTCCTGTGATCTACAGCTAATGCAAGACACTTACGCACACGGTACAGAAAGACATCATCTTAAACGCACGGCTTTCCGCTGTGAAATCTTTTAAAAAATCAAGAGAAATCAGTCAGGATATCGGGAAGAAAATTACGGATCTCCTCGCGTCTGTTTCATTATTCCGTGCGTCTTCCAGATGCCTGAAGGTGCCGCGTTCATCTGTTCAAACAATTTTATGCAAATGAAAACACCATGGGAAAATCCAGCCAACTGCTCAGGAAGGTGTAGCTTTCTGTGTGACAGAAATGAACGTGTTTTTGGGGTCCAAATGTGTGAATAAGAGCCTAGAACAAAAGCACAAGAACTTGTGAAGGAGCTGGCTAATGCTGGCGAGAGTCTTATTATCCGCAGAGGACTAAACACCCTAAACGTTGGAGACAAATCCGATTGTCTTTGTATACAGAAATGTAAGAAACTGGTTATAACAAGCATTGCTGCCTTTGGAGGAAAAAGGGGATACATTTGCAAGACAAATCCCAACTGTGTCCTAATGGGGGTTGGCAGCATCATGCCCTGTGGGTGTTTTCCTGCAAGAGGGAGTAGTGCACGTCCTAAAACAGATTGCATCACGAGGACTGACTAGTATGTAGAATTATTGAAGTACCATCTCTAGAGATCAGCTATGTGGTCAAAGTTTGGCCACAAATGGGTCTTTTAAATGGGCATGCATCTTTAAAATGCTGCCAAATCAGCTGTAAAGTGTCTTAAGGACAGCAAAGTTAGTCTTTTGGAGTGGCCATCAAAACGCCCCGATTTCAGACCGCGAGGAAGGACACCCAAAAAATGTTTGACTTCTACTAAACGATAAGGACACGTTTGTAAGTTTCGGACTTCGTAGAAAGTTCTAAAAGATTCTTTATATATTCTTGTTTCTAGCAAATTTAAGTACTTTAAGTCTAATCCCAAAATAGCGAAACATACACTGATTTAAAGTCACACAAAAAGAAAAATATACAGGTTATGTGTCTTTTTATGAAGTGCATGTAAAAATCTGGACCGAACCTGCATTTTCTTAGTAACGTTTTTATTTCTTTATATTTTTTTTTTTCAGACAAACTTGCTACATAATAACACCAATTAGTGCCTCCTGCACTTTCTAATTCCCTGAAATTACATTGTAAATAAAATTTCTGTGATAACATCCCTCACTAATGCTGCTCCTACATCTCCATTTCCACCATCCCAGGCACATTATATTAATAGAAAAAAAAAAAAAAAGTAATTGCCTGCCTTGAAAACCAATTTGACTTCCTCCACAGGGCAGAATTAAAAATTGGGCTTAGCAAGGTAATGAAGTACTGCACATGCGAAGTCAAGAATGGAGGCTTTGTCTGGAGTAATCACTTCCCCCCCAGTTTCTGTGCCTTGGCTCCGGTTTTTATACACAACAAGAGTGACATATGGGGAAAATAATTAAAATTGACGCGTTCGACCAATAACAGCTTGCAAGCTGCATTTTTTTTTTTTATGACGCAATCAAATTTGCATGTGGGCTGTCAATCTTCCGTTTAACGCAGCGAGATGCTAGTCAATCAAGGTGTTGCGACCTGTAATCCGGCTGCACCACAGAGAAGGATCCTTGATCCGAAGGCTCGCCCGCTGAGCTCTCCTCTAGAACCGCGGCAGAATATGTTTTTCCTTTAGCCAGAGACAGAGAGCGGAAAGAATAGTCCACTGCGGCCCTCCCGTGACAAGAACAATTAATATAAACCGGCGATCGCCATTGAGTGGGGCTGTATTTGCTGCGAGGCGTGATGCGTTGTAGCGTTGCGTCACCACTGCCAAGCGCACGAGAGGAAGCTAAGTTGCTCCAGCTCCCACTTATCTATCTTCTGAGATTATGTTTCCAGTGAACTTTTATACACTTTCTGGCATCTCTGACGCTTCAAACTGAGTTCTGCAGTTTTCGCACCCAAGGCGGTGTAACAGTGCGGTCCCATCTGACAGCGGCACACACAGGCGCACACACATACACGACAGATCAGTGAGCAAGCTCATTAGTTTGGCTCAGTTTGACAGAAGCCTCCACCTCGCTGCCTCCTAATTTTGGACAAGAGGACAAGAGAATACGCAGAAACAAAGGAATGTGTTAGGCAGCGCATCGATCCGGACAGATGGCCGCGGGGACGGGAGCAAGGTGAGCAGCTGTGCATGCTAAATAAAGTTTAACGCAAGTAAAAAAAGTCTGTCACCCTGGGAAAACACTTCGCTTGTGTAAGGAAACAAAAGTTTTGTATTCATCTTTTTCTTTTTTTTTTTCCACAAAATCAATGGAAAGCAATGTTTGTTTCAGTTAATAAATCTTCACCAGAAGAAATTATGCCGATAGAGAGAGAGAGAGAGAAAAAAAAACTGGTACCGCTGCTGTGCACCTAGATGAAACCCCAAAAACAGGGAGTTCACCCAAGTTAAAGGCGGACACCAGGAAAAAAACTCTTCAGTCTGTGAACGTTCCTCACATTACATCGATCTTTGTGGATGTGCAGGAATCTCAACGGTTGTCGCGCTTTCATGTGGCGGACCGACACAAAGTGTAACGTGACAACATGGTGGTGGGGGAAGCATGCTGTGGGATGCTGGTCTTCAACAGGGACGTGGCAGCTGCTCAGAGTTCATAGGAAGATGGGTGGAGCTAAATATGAGGCAGTCCTGGAGCAGGACCCGTTAGAGCAGGGGTGTCAAACATCAATTTAGTCCGGCCCGCTGGCTAAATGCATTATCATTATTAAAAAAAAAAAAAAAAAAAAATTTCAGTGTTTTGTCTTACAATGTGGCAATAAGAATTGTTGTCTTAATGCCAAAGAGAGCTAATCAGATTTGACTTTCACAAGTGGAGCAGTACTGCTTTTGCCATAGTGCTCCGCTTGATTTATGAATGTTAATAATTTTATTATGATTCATGCGGGGAATATCTCAAATGATATGGACACTACAATGGGAAAGTAGGAGAGGAAAGGAAGAACAAGAAGAAAAAAAAACAAAAGGTGAAAGAAAGAGGAGATAAAAGGAAGAGAATGATAAAACAATTATTGAAAAAAACTTGTAATGTACTTAGTTTAATTGAAAATCTGCAGTTCCTATGTTGTCCACGAGGGGCGCTGTGTTTTAATCAGCAGATTAAGCTTCAGGTGTGGAAAAATTTAAATCATTTCTTAATTTTTATCTGTTTGATGTATTTTGTCATGCAGGACAGTGTTTTTAAGTTCCAAAAAATGTGAATAAATGTTTTTCAACATTGTACAATCACTGTGATCAGTTCTTATGCATAATGCACTTAAGTAAATGTTTAAATGAGTAAAAGTATTGTTGAAATTGCACACACTTTTCTTAAAAACGCTGAGGTTATTCATAATATATTGTGTAAAAGTGAAATTAATTTAACATAAAAATCAACGAGTCCACTTTTATTAGTTCTATTTAATCTTGCAATGAGTTTACTCATGTGGCCCTCTTGAGATCAGATTAAGCTGTATGCGGCCCCTCAACCAAAATGAGTTTGACACCCCTGGGTGAGAGGCTGCAAAAGACATGAGACTGGGCCGGGGGTTCAACCGTCTGGCAGGAAGCAACCTTAATCCACAGGCAGGGGTACGGTGGAATGGTTTAGCTCAATCAGAACGGATGTGTTGCACTGGTCCAGTCAAAGTACAGACACAGATGCAGTTCAGACGCTGTGGCGGGACTTCAAATTTGATGTTTAATCCAATCTGATTGAGCTGCTTTTGCAAATGCCTCTGGATGTGCAAAGCTGAGGGGAACATACCCTAGAACAGGGGTCACCAACCGTTTTGAAGCTGAGAGCCACTTCATTGGTGTTGTGTCATATGAAGGGCTACCAGTACTGACCTTTGAACAAGAATAGTCAGAATTACCCCTTAACTTTATGTAAAATAAACACATTTTTCATGCTTTGTTACAGATATTGTCATTTTTATATCTATATAAATGCAAGTGTGAGTAAACAGGAAGAGTAACGGAATAAAATCAAGTGTTGGTGACCCCTGCCCTAGATGACCTATGGTTGCAATTTTAGTGAAGTGTGTCTCTACAAAGAATTGACTGGGGGGGGGTGGTGTTACTGAATATAAATGCTGAGGTTTGTGGTTGCACAATGTGAAAAAGATCAAGGAGTATACATCAATATAAATGGATATGAATTAGGCCTGTGTAACTTGTAGTGTCTCGTAAAGACGTGTTATGAACTGAATAGAATAACTTAGCACTAAAATGCTGTCCAAACATTCTCAGACAATACTGAAATAAACTGTCTTACCCTCATTAATGTAACATATGAGAGCAATACTGCATATAGCCTCACAGATTGGGACATGCAAAAACACTGTAACCAATTAATCTAACTAAGCTTTTAAACAAAACTTAACGGTAAAGTGCAACATTTCTAAGGGGGATATTCATTACATTACTCCGTTTTCACATTGCCCACAACTCACAATGGCTTTCTTTTTTTTTCTCCCCTAAAGAACGTACAGTAATTTATTTATTCAGAAATAAATCCTTGTGCAAGGTTTTGAGCAAGAGAGACTGTTCAAGCCGTCTTTCTGCAGTGATTACAAGGGATCCACGCACACAGCAGCAAAACAAAGCACAATAAATATGCTCTGAAAACTAATTTCCCTAAAGGACATAAATACAATGTTTCCTGATTTTCTTTTCATCCAGCTGTTACTGTCAAAGTTCAAAAGCATGCTAGTTTCATTGGAAACCCTTAACCGCCCTAGGGGTGGACTGCATGTGTGCATTGGAGTATTGACCCTTTTATGGATAATCCGATGTACACTATTCCAATTTTGACCTTTGTGACCTCCAATACACTTCAAGAATTAAAGAAATACTGAACGCAGCGAATAATATATCTCTCTATGCATCTATCTATATATATATATATATATATATATATATATATATATATATATATATATATATATATATATATATAGATATATACATATATATACATATATATACATATACATATATACATATATATATATATATATATATATATATATATATATATATATATATATATATATATATATATATATAAAGAGAGAGAGAGAGAGAGAGAAATTAGAACACGCACTCGGATGAGGCTCATTTGTCAGGTTAAAAGTAACTTCTGAGCATACGTTTTCCGCAGGTATTTAACATTCCTTTCATTAACACCACATTTCTGCATTAAAACGTTTGTTTTAATGGTCTGAATTAATATTCTAATCTCAAATGTCACGTTTTCATTTGCGTTAACCAGAAACTTCTCATGATTACCAGAAGTACAGGCTTGAAAACATCCTTCTATGTGTAAATAATTTATATTGTATGTTTCAGTCAGTCAAATGAGTAACAGAAATAAATGAACTTTTCAGTATTATTCAGGTTTATTGAACAGAACTGTGTATAGTTTTAAGTTCACTAAAGTGACCACACTACTCTAGCAGTGGAAATTTGGCATTTCTTGTCACTTCTTTCACTGACTAGGAATTGATTTACTGATGTCCCAAATCAAAACATGTCTGAAGTCTGGATTTGTAAATTCTGAGCTTCTTGGCCAGCCCTGACCTTAACCCATAATGGCCAACACTTTATCAACACGTGTTGATAGCTAAACTGTTGCTTATGTCCAGCCGTCATTGGGCTAGAGGCAGGTTACACCTGGACAGGTGATCAGTGCCCTGTTCACCGACCATTGGTTAATCAGCTTTTATTTGAAACATGGTCCCTATGTCATTCATTCTGACTTCCAAGATAAATGGAACACGACAGAAATCCAAGTGCATGGCTAGCATAGACAAATCTCTGTGTCATTTATAATTTGTATACCTCAGACAAAAACAATGTTTTTCTTGCGAAGGGTTAGAATCATTTTTATTTCTTTTTTTAAATCCTTTTAGGATAAGACTGGTCACAGAAATGAATTCCCACCCATTGAAAGATTTCACACTTTGTCATGTTCCAACCACAAACATTTTTATTTTATTTTATTGTGCCATTTTGACACATTATGCTTTTAACTAACCAGCCCCCAGTAGCTCTGACACATCAGCAGAGAGGCATCCCCAAAGCATGATACTGCCAGCATCATGGTCCGGTGCATTAAGAACGTATTCAGGGTGCAACGCGTCGCATTTTGCATGGCGGCCTGGAAGGTTAAAAAAACTTGATCTCAGCACATGAGAACACCTTCTGTGTATTTGCAGTTCACCACCTAAGTTATGGCTCTCTGCAGTGTATTTACAGTTACCATGGAGAACCCGGCTGCCTCTCTGATTAATGCTCTCCTTGCCCGGCCTGTTAGTTTAGCTGGACAGCTACAATAGGTCTTGATAGGTTTATTGTTGTGCCATACCACTCCTGTTTTTTAGATGATGGATGGAGCTGTGCTCCATCAGACTATCAAAGCTTGGGATGGCGTTTTGCAACAGAACCCTGCTTTACAACTTTCTCTCTGACCTACCTGCCACGCTCCCTGAGTACCATGGGTTGTGAATAGTTTTGCAAGAGACTATAAGGAGTGCATGGACATCGTTCTGAATAGTGGACTCTCTAACAGCAGGAGGGCTGCAAATTCTGTTAAAAATAATTTCAATTATATAGAACCGGAGTGTGGTAGCGGCCTGTGTGGCAAATTCTCATTTCTATTAAAAATGGATGAAAGCTTGGCTTCAGCAAAGGAGGAAAATAAGCTAGTTTTATGGAACATGTCCATGGGATTACCACAGTAGTACTATTCCAATAAAATAGCACGTTTTTTAGAAAACTACTACTCCTACTTAGTGATATATGCATGTCAGGGCTTTTTTTTTTAAGCACCAGCTGTTGTACGTTTTGCGGTCAAGTTGCCAGTTCTGCTAACTTTGATTCAACCCTATGACACAAAGTGTAGTCTGCCTCTACTGTGTTGACATTTTTAATTCCACACACGACAGTAAAAGTAAAAGAAACGTGGATTTTCGCACACACGTTGGTAATTCCAGAAGGAATGGATTCATACAGGCAGTTTTTTTATGTGAAACATACCTGAGGCAACAAATAAAGCACTAGGAACGGGAATTATGAAAGTCACAGTATTAATCGGATCTTTTGCATATCACAAAATGTGTTTTTGGTGACTTGGCAAAAATGTAAACAAAGTGAATTAGATTACGCAAACACAAATATGAGAATGAAAGATGAAGAACTGGAACCAAAACCAGCGCAGGTAAATAAAACCTGTTCTGGTTATTTGAGAGAATGCGGAAAACCAATTATCTGAGTCCCGATCCCCCCTAACACACACACACACACACACACACACACACACACACACACACACACACACACACACACACAAACACACCCCAACCGCAGAGCCTGCAGCTGATCTTATTTAGCACATAGCTGTGATGTTCTCTGCCACACAGATGTGAAGCATCCAGCTGCTCTGACACTCACCGGCACCCCTTGAACTCTCGTGCCCCTCCCTCCCCCCGCTCCCCCAAAGGGAGCTGCTTTGCAACATACAGACAAACTTGCCATAATTAACAATCAAACACGCCTACTGCGTGTTATAATTAGGCACGGTAACAGACGGCGAACCCATCTACGCCAGAGGACCACATCATGACTCCTGAAACTCGTTTCGAGTCAACGTGACAAAACGCATCTGTTTTAAAAAAAAACATGAAGAAGCAGTGATAAATATAACATCTGTTTCCAGACTTATTTTTCCCACTGGCAGTCCTGTGCATTCTGTTTTTTTTTTCTGTTTGTATTTTTGTGTGTGTGTTTTTTTGTTTTTTTGTTTTGTGGGGGGGCAGCTTTGTTGTTCTCAGCCAGAGCAAACTAAGCTGAGCAAACCTCATCAAAAAATAATGAAACTGTATGTTTTTTTAATTCCGACAGAGTGTTTACACGCTGTTTACCTTAACGTGACTCATCCGAGTTCACGTCGACCCACGCTTTTACCTCAGAGGGCTTTAATGATGGACAAACTTTAGATAAATCCAAAACCAGAGCGAGTCAAACATGATGGCAGCTTTATTCTGCAGCAAGCGAGGCAAATGTTAACCACCTCTTGATTTATTTTTTTTTGTTAATATACTTCTTAGATGGCTCTTTCACATGAAATTCACACCAGATGGTGGCAACAAGTCAAGTAGCCGTCACATACGAAGAAATAAAAAAAAAAAATTGTCCATTGATCGCTTCATGTTTTAGAAAGCGGAATGAGACGGAGGATAAGCTTTAAACACAGGAAGAAAAGAAAGCTTGGAACAAATAAATCCATCTGCATAACAAAATCCTGCACCTTCTCAGTTTCAATTAATATCTGCACCCCATTAAAGGTATACTATGCAACCGGGGTTGGTTTTCCAGCGAGCCTCCCCCCCAGAGGGTGAAAGTAAAAGTGCACTGTCGTAAAGAAGCTCAGCTGTTCTGGGTTCTCCATCAAGCCAGGCGCGGTTGTTTTGAGCTTAGCAGACAGGCGAACGCAACGAAAAGTGGAAAAAACGGCAGTACAAACAATGACTAACACAGTGAAAGTATGAACATCAGGGTTTTTTGGGTTTTTTTTACCCAACATCAGGGATTCCCGCAGCGCTATCTTGCCGAGGCCAAGCCAAACTCACGCTACCGCCTCGCCAACATTCAAAAAACAAAAAATAAATAAATAATTTAAAAATAACAATAATAATAATAATAAATAAATAAAAAACTCGATATGCTTGCATGTTTATTTGACGTTAACACGCGGTTCTTTGTTGTTGCTTTCGCGCGTGCATTTAGTGAATGGCAGGGCAAAAACACATGGAGTTCTCAAGACCGACTCTCGCGGTCTTGCACGAGACTACTGAGCCTGTGAGTGCGGGCCGAGGGCTCCTGCAATTGCAAGTACGGTATTTCCCCCACAGACCACCAGGGCGGCCGAGAAAACCTTTGTTCGACCTGAAATTACTCATTTAATCATCCAAAACGGTATGGAGCACATTAATTAACTGAAAAATGTTGCAAAGTATGCCTTTAAAGGCCTATATAAAGGTGTTTCGTTAGCCAGGTGTGACATAAGAAGCATTTCATAATGAGTAAAAGCAGCTCAATCATGCTCACTACTGCAAAACACTCTGGTGCCATTCATTCTAGACATATTTCTAAACGTTT
This sequence comes from Fundulus heteroclitus, assembly GCF_011125445.2. Lineage (NCBI taxonomy): Eukaryota > Metazoa > Chordata > Actinopteri > Cyprinodontiformes > Fundulidae > Fundulus > Fundulus heteroclitus. The sequence goes on from NW_023397015.1 coordinate 22,871, forward strand.
GCATGTCCAAGTGAGGACTGGTAATCCAGAAACAGAAAGAGTGTTATTTTACAATAAACCAGCCAAAACCAGAGTTGGTCAAGAGCCTCAGAGCCTTTGCATGGAGCAGGAATTAGCAGGTCCGTTTTTTTTTTTTTTTTTTTTTTTTTTTCCGGAAGGCAATAAGACTCCACTGTTGAAGAAACAGCTTCTTGTGGCTGGTTTAAAGTCTACTTGAGATTATTAGGACAAATCAATGGGAGAATATAGTTCAGTCGAATCAGAACAAACTTTAACTCTGGGGATGTCTCAGCACACACCATGTTCGCAGTAGGAAAGGCACCATGGCTGTCTTTCAGCTTGTGGTACTGGCAGACTTTCAAATAGCAGAAGAAAAAGATCAATGGAGGTATAAAAAGAAATATTCTTCATAAGAATCTGAATTTAGATTTTAAACACCTGAGTTACTACCAACACTGGTGTGGGCTCCATGCTAAACAGCCTTATTAAAGAAAGGAATTTACTGATAAAAACACAAACTTGTTCAAACCTTGTTTTCACAATGGCTACCTTGGCTACACAGCAGACAGAAAGCAATACGAAACATCTGCGGATGGGAGCTGAAACCAATCTGCATGTGTGGATTAGAAAAGAAGCTTGTAGGAGAGACGGAGAGCGGGGGAGGCATTAGCAGAACTGTTCGTTTCATTCTAGTGCCCTGAAGTGATCGTATGGTGGCGAAACGCTGCAGATCATTCCAAGAGGCAACTATATCCAAACAAAAAATTTCAGAACACTTTCGAGTAATTTTGGGATTCAGTCTGCAGTCAACACCTGCCCCAAGGCGCCGCGCAACCAAACAAAGACGCTGCCAAGAGAGAACACTGTCTAAAGATTTCATGTGCTTTACTTATTTCTCTGTTTCGGTTTCTTTTCTTTCTTTTTTTTAAAGACGGATAGCATCGGGAAGATATCCCAATAACACAATCTGTCATTTGTTTTTGTACCAGAGTAATCAAAAGCAAGCCCGCTTCAAGAAAAGAGAAAAACACGGAGCTGCCGGCACAGATGCTGAAAGCTAAAGCGCGCCCCATGCTGTTAGCGAGGGTTTACCGCCAGCTGTGTGGGAGGCCCTCTATTGTCGTGTTTGCACAAAATGGAAAATCTATTTAAACAAATTAGGACTGCAAATTTGCAAGATTCATAAAACGTAATAACTTTTTCCCACATTACTCATCTCTTGAAGAGAAGCAGGCGGGGGTGGGGGAGTGCAGGAGAGGAGGGGGGAGGGGGGGGGGGGGCTAGTGGGGGAGTGCGGGAGAGAGGGGGGGGGTTCAACGACTGATAAGGCCTGTGATTTTCTTTCCATTCCAGCTGCATATGAATACCATTGTGAGACCGACCACCCCTGGGGAGGAAAACAAACGAAGCGAAGAGCAAAGAGGAAACAAACAAAAAACAAAAAAAAAAACAGCTAATAAGTCAAAATAAATGCAATGTTTGCTCATTAAGAGGTTGCATGGCGGGGGGAAACTTCTCAGCCCCTGCGGTTCGACGCCCTCGAAAGCCGAGCCGTCGCTCTTCGCGAACGGGAATTCTGCTCGTCTGATGGGACCTCCCCACACGGCCGCCGAAGCTACGCTTAAATCCGACCGCGAGCCTCATAAAGCTCCAGCGGGGGTCAGGAGCCGCTGGGATAGGGACGAGCGAGCAGGAAATCAGCAGGTTCTGATGGCAATAAAGAGGAGCGGAGGTGTAATGATGTTCACAGCAGTGAAGCCGAATTGTATTTAAATCACGCAGGCTTGTTTCGAGAGCAGTCGTTTACAATGCAGCAGTACAAGCATTCAATTAAATATTCAAAAGACGTGCGGCGGGGTGAGAGGAGTTTGTGTGCTCCCATGCACCGCATCTGGTTTAACGGAACCAAAATTAAACGGAATAAATCACAAGATCTTAGCTGCATGCTAATTAGCGTGTTACCCATGGGAAAAAAAAAAACGTTGCCCCCCTGCACCCACCGCCAACCACCGGCATCTGGTCGTGATTGTGTGTGTACGCGTTTGAAGTCACCTTCTCCGCCCCTGCGTCACCCATCAGCAGGGGCTGGTGCGCGTTCGCTTGTGCTTAATTGCAAAAAAACGCAGAGGCAGGAGTCCGTGTGAATTCCACGGGGAGGGAAATTGAATCTGCAAACATTTCACCTTCATCAAGTGTCTTGTTGTTGATCACCAGTGTTGCAAGTGGATTATTAGAGGGGGGATTTGCATTCAGCAGGTATACAGCGCAGTGTTGGTAGATGAGGGGAGATCACCTGCATGAGAAAAGAGAAAGGGAGGGGGGGGGGAAAGGGGGAGAGAAAAAAGGGGTGGCGCTTTACCTTTCTGATGGCCTCGGCCAAGCGTCACAAAGCCAGAGGAGATGAAGTTGTGAAGGTCGCCACCTCCGCTGCTGCGGATGCTCTCTTTTCCGTAGTGGAGACCTGGCCACACGTGCGAGATCACCACACATAGGAATGGACAACCGTTCGGGATGACACACACACACACACACACGGAAAGATGAATGCAGAGAAAAAGACTTTGTTAGTATTCTTACCATTAGGCATATGGATTTTTTTTTTTTTTTTTTTTACCAAAGCCAAAGCAGTGCTGTTTTTTTTTGGGTTTTTTTCAAGGTTAAAATAAGACTCAGCAAGGTGAAACAAAAAGGTTTCATTTTCCGAATGGTGTGATGGAACTACTGGAAGGCAATATTTTTAGGATGCCTTTCATTTATTTTTTTATTTGCTAAAATCTTAACGTGCAAACAAATATTCAATTATACAGTTTGATTTGACTGCCATATAAGCCCTAGGATTTTTAAAAACATTTTTTCCCGTTTGTTTTTGAACAAAAAAAAAAAAAGGTCTGTTCCGTGAGGGGGCTGTGCTTATACCTCATGTCTCACAAAGGATTGTGGGATACCTTAAGGGTTCTTTGTGCAGTTAAGGGACATTGTGAGGTTCCTTGCCAAAACTATCCACAGGAGGGAGCATACAGGCTTCTTTTCCTACCTCCTTCCATATTGACTGCACTATTCGGACAGCACTTATCATGGCGACCGCTGATGCACTTCCACTATGGCTAAAGTGTCCTACTCTATAGGGGTATTTGGACTGAGCCCTAGTCAAAGCTCTGCCATACTACGCTGCTCCAGTAGAGGGCATTAAACCCGACGTTACTGAGTTCAAATTCAAAAGAAAAAGACATTGAGTATGGCCAAAAAAGCTAAGCTAGCTATTATAAAGACTTTCCTGTCTTCCTTTATGTAGTAACCATTTCTTTTCCTTGACATACTGAGTTAAAATCAGCTTCCATGGTTTTCTGGTTTCTATCATAGGAAACAGCAGTTGTCATACAAAGATTTGATATCCACCATCTGCTTTGGAAAATTTGTCTTACTAAAAATGGTACTCGTAAGTTGAAGGGAAATGCAGACTAGTTCTGCCCATTTATGGGTTGGGGGGGTGTGTGTGTGAAATATTTGTTTTTTTAATACTGAAATTACATTTATTTAAAATAAGTATGCACTTAGTTACGAAAAACAGTTAATTGCCTTGAGCATGAAACTTTCCCTGAATCAATCCGATCCCTTCCTTTCGCTTCACAATTGCTTCTAAACTACTTGATTTCTGTTCATGGTTTAAGGTTCACAGACATCCCAATAGTTTTTTTATCTGGTGTAGGTGGATGGTGAACAAGTATGATTTACTTGGTTTTAAAAACAACACATTTTTTATCCAAAAATGTTGCAAGTTACTGGTAAAAGCAACATCCTATTGTTGTAGTGTGATGTAATTTAATATTCCATACATCCATCCATCCATCCATCCATACATACATACATACATACATACATACATACATACAGTGGATTCAGTGTTTGCCCTCTAAGACATACAAGCGCGTGACAGGGATATATACAAAGAGCATTTCCAAAGGGATGCATCAATAAAGCATGCGTCCACCTTGGCTGACCTCTTTTGGTCACAGACGAGCAGCAGTACTCAGGTTATGCCTGAGATGATGGACGTACTTAACGTATCTCCAGGCTTGAACCCTTCTGGAAATAAGGGGCACTTTAATTTTAGCCACTTATGTCGCGGTTCTCATTCTGTGGGTTATCATCAGTTTTTTTGTGACCGTAGGTGAAGGTTAGAATGAAGTTCCAATCCATGTGGCCAGCTCACGCACCATCCTTCCTTCCCTCGCGAGATAGATACCAATAACGCTGAAGTCTACTGTTTCAGGCCAAAAACTCATCAACAACAGCAACATTTTTCCACTTTTGAACCATAGCATCAGGCTTCTTGTAATTAGATAAAAATGTACATGACAAGTTTTCACATTGATGACTCTTCTTTCTGCTTACAAGGAACTGATAGCACTTCATGACACTTTGGCCAATAAGTTACTCATTTCACAGTGAAATGTCTTCACCACTTGTTGAATTAACCCTACAGTAGTAGAATCGGTTTTCCTAATGCACAAAATTATGAAAAGTTTTTGTTTTGTTTTTTTGTTTTTTTGGGAAACATTTTTTTTAAGAAAATAAAAAATAAACAAATAGTAGACAAAGGGGTTTTGCTTAAGATGCATTGAGACTTGTTGCTGACTCAGATAGCCTAATTAAAAATTAAATCTCTTTCCATTCAGTGAAACTCTCCTAAGCGTTAGAGGTTTGTGGAAACCAAGAAAACTGTATCGTCAACAGAGGCATGCCAGCTGTTCAGCCGCTATCCACCTAGGTCTGTCACAATAGAGCCAGACTTCATGGCTGCTGGTCAGTTCACTCCAGAATTGACCCAGAATGAACTTCAATGGATACTTGTAAGGTAGGTTTATCCCATTTCAGCATTTGAACTCTGTATTAAAAAAAAAAAAACATTAAAAGTGGTGGAAAACTTCCATTTGAGGTAAGGGCCTGCATTATCTACAGCAGGGATGCCCAAAGTGTGGCCATTTGTGGCCCCTGTACTGATTTTGTACAGCTCCTAACGGTAATTTAAGAATGATTTGGCCCAAAAGGTGATTGGTGCAGTTGGAGACTTTTCATTTTTATTTAGGACAGAATTATTAAAGTTAAAATCTTCTTTGAATGGAAATTCTCAGCTACAACACAAATTATTTGTCTTGTAAGAACCATACCTTTTACATTTTCTTCCATTTCATAGTAATTAAGACCACATCTGTCCAATGGCTTTTACTCTGAAGCAAATTTGGGTGCACCAAAATCTGCTTTTAATTTATTTACAAGAAATGGCTAGACTAAAGCAAATGTTTACAAAAATAGACCAGCCGAATTCCTGTTTATATTGCTTAGAAAATAGCCAAAAAAATATTAATAAATCTTTTTCAACCGAGTCCAAAAGAATGTGCAAAATGGATGATCATCTTTTAATAAGGAAAATATGTAAAATCCTTGCCCTTGATGGGCAATGATTTACGCCTCCCTTTCCTAATTGGTTGGATTAAAATATCGGATGCTCATATTTTGTGTTCGCAGTTAAAACATTAAATCGTAATATAATTTTGGGGTAATTCTAGCTTTTCAAAAATGATATTTTGGCCTACCTGATGAAACGTTTGGACACCTCTGACCTATAGAATGCACACGGGGATTGATGCTTACAGTCAGAAATGCCAATAATGCTAATGCTGCTAACACTAATGTGAGATGCTAAAAGAAAGCTTAAAATGTATTTTAGGTTTTCTTTTAAAGGTAATAAAACCCTGCTTTACAACAACAAATCTCTATCAAACAGGGTGATAACTTAACAAAGGAAAGACTAACTCACAGCAATAAGGGTTTAGAAAGAGAAGGTTCTTGAAGACAAATGAGAGGCAGCTAATATTGGTATTGGCAGATCGCAGCTTCATAAAAGAAATCCACTTGTCAAGACTGTAAAATGTTTGACTACTGTTTTTTTTAGTTTTGCCCTTGCCCGGATGTCAACAGGAGAATTTCCCCATGGTGCCATTTCTGTTAGACGCAAATAAAGGAGGAATGGCTGATATGTGAACCATACAGACAAAAAAATTGTGGACTGTTTTCTGAAGTGGTGGAAAAAAAAGAAAAAAAAGAAAGGCAATATGTTTCCACCGCCCACATACCAGTGCACTTTGAACTCAATCACACCTCTCAGCACATTGCTTTTATGGCTGCAGATAGAGTATCTGCTGGGGTTATTTTTCCCATTCAATCATACAAGCAATTTTGTGTCTGACACAAACACATGCTATTGTTGTTTCCCTTTGTCACCTTTGTCACTGATAGGCCTCCCCGCAACCAAATGTGACAACCCCTCAATCTAAAAGACCCCCTGAAGAGCAGTTGTGCCCGTCGTTTCGTCAACCTGCTCCCATCTTCTGCTCATTAAGCTGAGGTGGCATGAAGGGCCCGCGAGGCATAATGAATTTATTGTCCCCTGATGCAAAGACAATCGCAAATTCATATGCCTGCCACCCTGTTGCTGGAAGGCGCTGGGAATTCATAAGGTAATAATTCCTTAATCAGCCTTAACTGGACACTTACACTTCTGAGTTACCTCCAGGAGAAGATCAATTTGAATATTTAGATAATTGCATCTTGAACGGAGCCGAGCGGGACGCCGTGTTGCTGAAATCGGGGAGGGGGGTGTTCGAATTCAAAGTCAGACATGCCATGCCACAGCTAGGCAGGTGAGAATCCAAAATGGTACAACGCAGCTTTTGGTGCTGCATCAGATGCAGACGCAGGATGCTGTTAGCATCAACAGGAAACTGTGCACAGGGCTCTAAAATCTTCATCGCCGTACCCTTTTTGTCTTATATGTGTTAGCCACTTTTTCGAGATTGTTTAAATGCCAACCCTGGCCAAGTGGTGTTAATCCAACCCACGCCCTCTTGTGTTAATTGCAAAGCACTGCAGCAAGTCCTGAAGTATTTTAAGTCGTAATTAACCGTATACCCCAAAGAGAGGCTGATAAATCTCTACCTTTGCACCCCGAATCTCACTTCTCGCGAACACGTATCCATTCACAGGGGCCAAAGGTCCAGCTGCATAATAGGGGGCAATAATGAGACGGGGGCCGGGAGACAATTAGCCGGGGTCTTTGAGATGCTGAGGTTTAACACAGGCGCACTGTGGGAGAAGCCTCAATTAAATATGTTGATGCAGTCAGCACGGAGATGTTATTTATAATGCCGGGTTTGAAGACCGTGTGGCCAATCAGGAGCCGGAGAGAGGTCACAGTCAGCACAGCGGAGATGTTATGGCAGGATTAATTGGTGGGAGGTTGTGGGAAGAAGACGAAGGTGGGAGGGGATATGCGCGTGCGGGGGACTGCGGCTGGGACAGGACAGCCCGGCGAACGTAAAGCGGAAAAGTGCCTTGTGGCAAATAGTTAGACTAATTATTGTCTGTCTGGGTGAGTAAAGGGAGCGACGGTGCTTTGCGAAGCTGTTAAACATTTCCAAATGTTGTGCACTGAGCACAAACCGGAATGGATTTGGCTTGGATTTTATTTGACGGACTCTTTAGATAGGTAGCACAGTGTTGTGTGTGTTCCTAGCCTTTGGTTACACCACAACTGGTGAGGTTGCCCAAATAGTGCCATTCCCAAAAAGGATTTCTCCTTTAAGAAATCTGTACCGAAGCAAAGATGGACGTCCTTGAACCCCTGATCTCGTTGACTGTCGGAGCTTATTAGCTCGAGATCACCCTTACTCTGTTCATGTTTATCTTGACATAAATAATCCGAATGAGCCCTGTCAAGCATTATTTTAAGCACCACTAAAGGCCGACCCAAGTAGGCAAGGACTGGTAGTACTTCCACCACTGAAATGCCAGCGTGTGCATGTGCAAAACCCGAGGAGACAGACCCCAGAAGACCTGCAAATATAATGACTCAAGGGGGACAGGAGGAGAACGTGCAGGCCTCCGGCTTTTATTTGCAAAAACAACTTCAACTACAAACGCGTTTGCTTCCACTTCGCCATCGTAGCCTTCTTTGCGTTGGCCCATCACACAGCACTCCAATAAAACACATCTCACTTTGAGGGTGCACGTGATAACATTCAAGGGCTGTAAATGCTTCTGCCAGGCATGGTACGCACGCGCTCTGGTGCTTTAAAAAAAAAAAAAAATATCTGAAGGTCATGTCAAAGCAGCTTAAACGGCTGAAATGATTATTCGATCATGAAGACCTCTCATTGTCCACCACGGCTGACCTTTAAGCTCCGAAGTTTGCCCGTCTCAAACGAAATTAACTGACTGCCCCAAAAAAAAAAAAAAACCAGCGTGCTGCACAACCGTAGGCGCTGAGGCAAATATAGACAGCCGCCGACGGGCTCCTCGGCCGCCGCGGGGGCGCGCGCGCGCTCTGACATCGTGATTCCGCTTTCCCCTCGTACTTGTGATGCAGGGAACACAGCCTCATAACTCATAATCCAATTTGCTTCTTTTGCGGAGCTGCTCAACGGGAGTGATTGTTTTCTTTTTCTTGTCGTTGAGCAAAGCGAGACGGAGGAGAAAAGCGACTCTCAGCGCTACCTGGGAACTATATTTCATCATTTTTGTGCATTAGGAAAATGTCAGAGAGGAAACCAAGCAACACGTTTTTTTTTTTTGTTGGGGGGGGATTTAAACAGCAAAAAAAAAAAAAAGAAAAAAGAAAGGGAAATCTGTGTCTGCACTGTGCGGCAAATAAATCAACCTCATCTGAGGAGAGCCGTGAGCCAAGCTGTATTATGAGCGGTTATTGTTTACCTTAACCAAAGAGTAACCACCGCTAAGTTATCCGCTCCTCCCTCTCAAGGTCTGCATCTTGTTGTGGCTGCAGGGTGCTCTGTTTACACCGCCGACCTAAAAGAGGATCTGAGCCTGACAACAATGCAGAGGGGATATGAATAAAAATAGCAGCACTTTGCGCCAGTATCATATTATGCTGTCTGCACAGTTTTTTTTTTGTTTTTTTTTACTTGGGTTTTTTGTTGGGCATTTTTTTTTGTTTATTTGTTTTTTTGCCGTAGGCCCCAGTTTTCAAAAGGAATATCTAGTTCTGAAAAAGCAAGGAAGTTTGTCACCAAGGGTACCATGTCACGCATGGCCTGCGATAGAAAAAAAAAAAAAAATCAGCTTGTATTTTTAGACGTGAGCCTCCAAAAAAAACAAAAAAAAAAACATAAAAACAGGTTCCCGAGGACAAGTGAAGAAAAAAAAAAATACTTTGGTAAGGATGTGATTACTGCTGAAAGCGAAGGAGCATCATCACATGCTGCGGATCAAAGAAAGAAATGGATGTTATTCCCCTCCAAACTCAAGCGGATAGGATCCTCCTGGGCCCTTTAGCCACTTGCTTTATGAGTTCTCTCTACCTGATTTAAAAGCGTCTCGAGAAAAAAAAAAAAAAAAAAAAGCCTCTGGATGTGAAGTGCCAAACTCATCACTGATGACTCCATCTGAGGACCCTCTTCTTAAGAGGCCCGCCTCCTCTCTGTGTGCCAAATGCCCATTTAGGCGCACATGAATATGCATTTTTCTAAGAGAGCGAGCGTGTACAGTGGGGCTCCCAATTATTATGCGCACATTAAGCTGGCTCTCGCCCGCGCTGTCACTGCCTTTCATGTCCAAGCCCCCATCAGGACTGCCGCGGTCCCTGACGTGAGGGTTGTGGGGGTTTTGGCGCGGCTAGCTGTCGCAGGCGGGCAGGCAGGCAGAATTCTCCAGGCCAAGCAAAGCCGCAGATAGACGGATCAAGCAGTGCCTGACCTTTTCCAACTATAAACACAAGCAAGGTTGAACAAAAGGCAGCCTGCCACACGCAGCTCCGCGTCAGCCTCGTCCACTTCAAGGCTGCCTGGTGAACATCGGGAAGAGACCGATTGGGGCGACGGATTGGACGGAGACACCAAGTGAATGAATGCAGGCTGCAGTTTGTAGCAGAGGGGCATGAAAAAGTCCTGTTTAAGAATCTGATATGTGTGTACAGGAATCTTTTATTCAGCTAGCCCTATGCCAAATGACTAGCATCCTGTTGCACTAATCGACTCCAAAAGGTGCACAAGGTGTATCAGAGGCAGGGATGCAAGTCCAGCTTTGTTATAACGGCCAGAGGGAAAATAGTCTCGCTTTTAACATCCATAAGATGTCTTGGGAATTTTTCATTTGGCACTGATGTGCTGTGAGTGGATCTATCTACACCATCCTCAGTGATCGAGACACATTATCGAAAAAAAATCAAGCACATGACATAAAACATTCAATGGTAGTAACCTTTTCCAGTCCCTAAATCCTTCATAATCTGGATACTGCTACTTTTTGCCACGTGTGACCGTGCAAACTGCCCAGCTAATATATGAGGTGGATCAATGTTAGAAGTTCACCCTCAAAGAATTGCTCCAACAGCTACGCAGCAAAGAATCTTTTATATAATATGTTACACATCAAATGCTTTTCAATTATGAATCTGGAAAGGATTCAAATTGCGTAGAGCTTCGCGAGTCCAAAAGGGCAAAACATAAAAGAAGTCATGCCATCACAAGTCGAAATACAGTGCTACGAGGCAGTTGCCAGAGCATCTGACGTCAGGCAGTCAAGTGAAGGTCACCAAACACAGAGGATGCCTCGTAGATATACATTAGACAACAGCGCTATATGCCTTAATACAAGTTTGATAGGGATCGTACCGCGGGTTCACACAAGGTCGAGGGGTCGTATTGTGTAAGAATAAGTGACTAGTACTCTTTACAGCATGGCGTGGAATGACATAATATCTCTTGGGTGGCCTGGTGTGACCGTTGTTGCTAAAATACAGCAACTCTGCAATCTGCCTCCTTGCGATCCAACGCTGGATCTGATGTCAGTTCTAGAGGAGCGAGCTCCTTGTGAGTGAAATCATTCACACACTCACTGTCGTCCTGCATTGCGTAGCAACATATGTGTGATTTAAACAGGGTGCTTACCCGTGTTTTTTCAGTGTTTCAAGTTAAATTAGGATGAACAATGAAGTATTTGAAATGATTAATTAAATGTTTAATTAATATCGCCGGTCCTTCAGTTCGGGTTACTTAATGTTGCTCTTTATAGATGGAAAATGTCTGGTGTTTAAAGCTGTGTTTTTTTCCCATAGAGCGCATATTGTTGACAACTGGAGCTGTTCTTAGCTAGGCATGGTACCGGTGCCAAAGTATATCAAAATTACATTGTATTAACTTTCTCAAATACACTAAATTGTTACCGTCCCTCTGGTTTGAGGCAGGGCTATCGTGATTCGACCCCAGTCAGCGGATCAGCTCCCAAATCATGACCCCTTTGAACAACCAGTGTCCGGAGTGTCTGATGAAACTTCGCTCCCGATATCTGCTGTAGAACGGCTGTCTGTGATCATGTCAGCCGCTCCCCCAGCAAGACAGCTGGATTTCTGGATTTTTGTTTTTTACCCCTGACCATGACTTTTATAGACATCCTGCTGCATTCGCCAGTCTTTGATGCAATGAGATGAGATGAGATGAGATGAGATGCAATGGTCGTTCAGTTCTACAGCGTAATATAAGAACACCAAGTTTCTGAACTAAGAGGGCTTTTTCTGTAAGTTGAGTCCACGCCTCATCAGCTGGAAGTGCACCAACACATTATAAGCTAAATAATATTTACATTGGGTGTAAACACAGAGTAAACACGCTAACATTGGCTTAAGTCTTTAGCAACATGCCTGCACACTACAAAAAGAGAACACAGCTCTAACAAATGAAATGCTTCAATCGGTAACAAGTCATTGACTTCAGTTTACTCAACTTAGCTTTCCTTTACTATGGTTTGACTCGACCACTTGTCAACTAAAGACATGAAGTTGGCCCACCTTAATTCAATCACTGGTTACCCAATTTAAGCAATTCATTTACAGTAAGTTGAAGCTGCTTTCTCTTTTTAGGGTGTGGGATATAAACGTCACCAGCGACGAAGCTTGTGATGCAGCTGTACCAATGGTACCGGATGTTGGCACAAGAACACATTTAATACATAAACACCAGCTGTGCAGATGTAAAGTACAGTGATGTTTTACTGAAGAAATAAAACATAAAGCTACCATATTTCCAAATATATATTTTAAAATAATGATTTTTTCAATAGTATCAATATTACTAAAAGATTCAGACTGATACGAAAGACAAAAAGAAAAAAAAGAAAAAAAGGAATCCTGATCAGGACATCCCTATTTCAAAGTCCTTCCCCAAGTCACCAGAGTTTTCTAAAGTTCTACGGAGAAGAGAGTAACCCAGTTTTGCTCAACTCCAACAACTGGTGGGTAACTTTCGCTTGCTCACCAGAAAAAGGCAACGTCAACTGTTTCGAAAAATATCTGTTCGCAGGAATGGCATGGGAGCTGAAGGAGCGCCGCCCATTTCTCTCCTTAAGTGACTGGTTTAGCAGTAATAGGAACAACTGTTGTTGTTTTTCTTCCTTTCAATAAATTAAACAGTGTCATCCATCCATTATCTATACCCGCTTATATGTGGGGGGTCACGTGGGAGCTGGTGCCTATCTCCAGCGGTCATTGGGCGAGAGGCGGGGGACACCCTGGACAGGTTGCCGATCCATCACTGATGATGTCATACATGCTACTTCAAAGCCGTCGTGTAAATATCCTGATGCCGTTAATCAATCAAGGTACTGATCCTCTCCTAACTCAAACCAGCGTAAAAAAAACCTAAAAGAAACATAGATGTTACCCCAGTTTGCAAATACCTCCTTCAATTAGTTTACATTTCAGTTTAAGGTCTGAATAAGGGGAGACATGGCAGAGAGGTTAGGGAGTTCGTCTTGCAATTGGCGGGTTGCCGGTACGATCCCGCACACTGACTGTCTCTGTCGTTGTGTCCTTGGGCAAGACACTTCACCCGCATTGCCTGCTGGCGGTGGTCAGAGGGCCCGGTGGCGCCGATGTATGGCAGCCTCGCCTTTAACAGTCTGCCCCAGGGCAGCTGTGGCTACTAAAATAGCTCACCACTGTCAGGGTGTGAATGGGTGAATAACTAAACTGTAGTGTGAAGCGCTTTGGAGGTCGTCAAGACTAGTTAAAGCGCTATACAAGTACAAGCCATTTTACCATTTAAGGGACTTTTCACATAGAGCTATCCATTTTCCTCATCTTTATCTCCACCAACCATCAGATTAGTTCATGACAGCTGGCGTGAAGCAGGTCAAAACAATTTTCACTTTTGCACTTTGTTTCATTATTAACTGCAATTTCTCGCCTGCAGGGATGTATCTCACATTTCTTCTTAAATTAATGAGCTAAAAATAATGCTCTGTCGGCACATTCGGGGTTTTATGTCTAACAAATGTGATTTTTGATTGGCTATGTTCCCTTTTATTCCTGTCGGAAGACAGAAATGTTGTCATTACCTGCATCATCAATCGCAACAGTCTACTCCATTAAAAAAATAAAATAAAATTTAAAAAAAAAACATAACCATGGGAGAAAAGTTGCTCACCTAAGCAACAGTTCCTAACATTAGCCTCAACAAAGAAACACACGAGGTGTGCAGAGACAAAGAGTTCCCGGTTTATGATGCTGATTCTGATTCCTGCATTTTAACAACCTCAGTCAAGTGAAAAGTTGTAAGAAGGATGTTTCCTGAAAGCGGAATCATTCTCTGCATCAAATAACAACTGTGACTTTTACGTCTAGCTGATCCGTTTTCATATTTCCCATTTGCAGTGGATGGCAAAGCTTTACAACAAGCCTGTAGCATTTCGAGGGCAATTTGGCTCCCCACCCAGGGCAACACTACAACAGGGGGCGGCAACGGCGCTCAAATAGATAAGTTGTTTAGCTTTGTGTAAGAAAATAGGACGACAGACCGTCATAGGGTATTGATGGCATTTGATCTGAGGATTCTGATTCAGGTCAATATTTATTGGGTCTATGAGTCTTTTTTTTAATCTGAATTTCACTTCAACTTCTCCTCATAATCTAAAATACTTGATTGTTATCCACCGAAAAGAAAACCTTTAAAACACAGAGCTGCCAATGCAACCAGTTGAACAGGGGATCTGGGTTGCAAATCCCCCTTCAAAACCATAAACCTAAGGTCAGGGAACGGAGTCAAGCCGGGACAAAACACGATTCAGTGCATCTCTGGATGAAGTTTGGGAAGGACAACATGATGAATCAGCTGCGAATGCCAACCAGTGAACATCGGTGGGTTTACTTTAACAGCTGCTAATTCAACCCCTCCAGTTTTTCCCCCTCATTCTGCACATCGAGGCCTCACGCGTTCCGTTTTTTTTTTTTTCGTTCCGTCTCACCGGCTGCTTTGTAACATCTCATTATACTCCATCTGCGTGTTTGCCTCTGTTCCTCTGATAACACCTGCCTCGCCTAAGAACCTGCCGCCAATGACGGCTGGCTTCATGGACCTTATGTGTTCTCCATAATCAGTCCTTCTTTTTTCATTTTTTTTTTTTCTTTTCTTTTTGGAAGGGGGCGTTTCAGCGATTGATGCTCCCCGTCTGCTCTCAGAATTGCGAGGGTAAATCACGCCGAGCAGCCTGGCTCCAATTCACTCACCCACCGAGCGAGCGAGAGAGAGAGGACGTCACTTCCAGCCTGTCAGTGTCTGCGAAGCCCTCACTACCTTGCCAGCCTGTTATTATCTCCACTAACAGGGCCCCTTCTTTTTTCTTAACCCCCCCCTACACATACACACACACACACACCTGCTTCTCTCCCTTCACGGTCCTCTTTCGCTCTAATCGGATGATTACAGGATGTTTCCGTCAGAGATTTAAGCTTGTGGAAAAAGGTGAGAAAAGTTTCTCGTGACGTGAGCAGAGATCCACGAAGAGACAATAAACACGCCGCGTGGCGTGAAAGATGTCGAGTCGCACGGAAACGTTACCTTCTGCAATGCAGTTATAACGCGTCGACCGATTCATGCGCGGAGAGCTGCGAGCATCTCGAGTGCAAAGCAGGGATGCACCAAGAAATCAGCAGATGACCAGAAGCATTGCAATTTTCAGCTTGGTCGGCCAGTCGGAAACGCTGAAGTGTAATCTATTTCCAGACGGCGAATGCACAACACAAAGCTGGTGCAAAAACAAAAAACACAGCTGAAGAGAGGATTGCAAAATTGTTTTATCCTTTTGTACACCTAACAATTGGAACTTTAGGAAATGATGGGGCTCTTTTGGAAATCTCTGTGTGCAGGTGAGCTTCTACATCCTCTGGGGAACGCACACCTTGGCAGTTCGAGATGCTAGCTGCACTAATTGCAATCGTAAAGTTCTGAAACGGAAAGGGCGACTGGCTAATATCAACATTAGCAGGTCAAACCCTAACAAAAAAATGGAGATGACAAACAGGCCTCAACCTTCTAATTGGTAGATCTCCAATAGATTTCTCTGGAGAGGGTTAGCTCTTACCGTGGTTGGATTTGGAGGCGTGCACAGGGGTGTAGTGGTTCTTCGACGAGGTTCTGACTGGCGTGTTGTCTTTCGGCGAGCCGTTCATCGCAGCAAAATTCTCACAGTCATATTGGGAAATAGGGATGGGCCCCTGCTGCCTCAGAATGTCTGCAAGGGCCCTGGAATACACAACAAAAGAGCAAGTTTTACTCACAGGATCATAAAAAAAAAAAAAAATAGAGTTCAGGTGTTTCAAAGCTGTTCTGCTACATTTACCTCTCTCTCTCTTTCCTTTTCCTTACAACTGGGGACATGACGAAAAATTCGTTTGCACGAGGAACAAACATTGGATGTGTGCACATCTAGCCTAATTGGGTTGAATTTGGATGTTTTTCAGATGGCACCAGGTGCATTTGGAGGGCTGAAGCCCTCGAGGGGGGGGGGGCGGTGGGGTGGGCGAGCGGGGAGAGAAGCAATCATGATGAAAGAAAGTAGGGGGGGGGGGAGAAAAAAAAGTTTGTTTTCTTGTTCTGGCATGGCTTTTGAAAAAAAAAAAAAAGATGGGGTGAGAAAAGAAAGAAACCTAATTACATTTGCGGAGTAGCAGCTCAAAGCGTTTGTAAAACAAATGCACGAGCGGCGTAACCTTTGCTTTTAAATTAATATTTCACCCCCCCACTCCCCCCTCCACACCCACGCCACCATGTCTGCAATCTTTCTCCTGCACTTTATTGAATGTGCAGCAGTGCATGCATGCCGTATGCCCTTGATGCCGCCCTAACTTTAACACTATCCATTATTCACAGTCTAAAGGCTGCTCAGCCGTTGAATAATGCAGCCAATAAAAACTGTTCCGTGTCAGCGTTGCTTTTGGATGCCATCACAAACGTTACAGGAGGGGAGGCGTGAACGGGCCTCCCGCCGTGGCAAGTGTATCATCATCATCATCATGTGGAGTGGTCATGTCAACATGCGCACACGAACCCATCAGACGGAGGGGCGGAGGCAAGTGGTGGGGGGCGGATGCTTGAAGCCGGCTGCTGAGGTATGATGTTTGACAGCTGACTGCTCTGACTTATTCGCCTCACAAGCTAAGTACCTGGGATGGCGTGAGATACCCAGACACATGAGGTGTGAACGCCTCCCCGGCAGATGTGCACCAGCGCACGCGCTTCCATCCACCTGTGACAGCTCTCTCTTTCAACTCGCATGCAAATGTTTCAGGCTTTTGATTCGTTGGGGTTTAGCGCCTGCGGCAAGTCTCGCAGGACGAGGGAGACGTGCTGCTTGGCTTCGGATAGCGATCGCATTATTAAGACACCAGTTGTCAGCCTCGTTTCCAACGTTTCTAATGTCGTCCCCCCCCCCCATTAAATGAGACAGCGCTCTGACCTTTGATCTCCCCCGCAGACAGCTTTGCAAGAAACGTCGCACTGCAAAAACTGAACTAAAAATAAGTAAAATCTTCTTAAAATGAGTGTATCTGTCCTTGATTTGAGCAGGTAAAGAAGACGATCTGCCAATCGAATAAGATTTTAGCTCTTAAAATAGGACCAACTCATCTCCATCGTCTTATTTCAAGTGCAGGATGTCTAATTATCTTATTTTAGGGGTCAAAAAACCCATTCCTGCTCAAAATCAAGGACAAAAACCCACATTTTAAGAACATTTTACTTATTTTTAAGGTCCGTTTTTACAGTGCGGATCCCTTAGAAGGAAAATAAAACTCACCTGTGTATATTCATCTCCTGAGGAGGCTCGGTGGCTTTGTCGTAGGCCACTTTGACCGACACTCCCAGCACTATGATGAAGGCTATGACCCCGCAGGTGATGTAGACCGCCGTGTTGGTGTGATCCATGCTCAGCTCATCCGTGTCGATGGTCGGGGTGGGCGACGGGGTCACCGTCTTCACCCAGTTGGGCTTCTCTCTGTTCCTGCAGATGTTCTGGTCCAGTCGGTCCTTCTTGTACTCGCAGCAGAAGCGCAGGTAGCACGTCCCGCAGCAGTAGCGGTGGTCCGTGTTGTTGCACTCGAACATCTTGTCGTACTGGCCGCTGACGTCGTAGTAGCCCTGGCAGGTGTCGTGGTCCCTGGCGGGCGCTGGCTGCGGGGCGACCGTGGGGACCACCGTGGCTTTGGGGGCTTTCCTGGGCGCTTGCTTGGGCTTTTTGCCCGCCGCGGCTGCGCTCAGGACGCAGATGAGGTCCAGATATATAAGCAGCAGGAGAACGTGCTTTATCCCCATGGCAGCACGAATAGCTCTTTAAAGTTGCAATGTGTTGGCAAAGACGCTTCTAACTTTGGTTAAACATAAAAAAAAAAAAAAACAAGAGGCGCAATTAGAGCGTTACACCGTTCGCGCAGTTTCCCGTGCAATCATTCTGAGTACAGCTGTGCGCAGACCGTCGTCAAGGGCATTCTCTGCTTTTATCATGCGATGGACACTCTAAAAGCCCATTGCGGGGGAAATTAGAGAGCGGCGACAAGAGAACGCCGGACCCCGGCAGGGACAGGAGCTGAGGAAAGCCCGGACATTTGGCGCTCTCTCCTCCGGCTGATCCGCGGCTCGTCCCTGTCCAAGGTGCTGTTACCCGGAGACCCAGCCACTTCAAATGGAGTCAAACTTAATCTGAGGGGAGAACAAATGCACCAAATGACTTCATTAGGGATTACCGTCACGTAACAAACACACATCGTTAATAAGTAACTATGCTTCTGCGTGAACCCCGATAAATTGGCTTTTTTTTTACGCATGCTGGTCAGCTCGTTTTTGTTTTTTTTTTTGTTTTTTTTAATGTTTTTTTTTATTCGAACCAAATTAAACCCACACCCACGCGGACCACTATAATCGAAAACGTCGATGTTATTTCACCTGAGTGAAGCCCGTCACCGCAGCGCAAAAAAAAAAAAAAAAAAAAACTAAACAAGATCGCGTCTGTTATAAGGCTTTCGGATTCAAGTTGGCCTCCGCTGGGGCTTTCAGGATCCTCTATTCGGAGTGGGAGGATGAAAAGCAGCCTACCTCTGTTTGGATCCCCGCTGGGGACTCTCTGCTCTCTGTCTGGGTCTCCGAAAGTAAGGAGCGCATCAGAGCTCCGAGCAGCTCTGTCACTCTCTCTCCCTTCCTCGCCGCACTTCTTCTCTTCTCCCTCCCTCCGTCTCTTACATCACTTCAGTGCTGGCGTCAGAACTCAGCCAAGTATCGGCAAATTGCACCTCCCTCCCTCCCTCCATCCATCCGTCCCTCCTCCTCCTCCTCCTCCTCCTCCTCCTCCCCTTGCTTCGTGAAAGTAAGACCCGCTTATTGGCATTAACACGTCTAAATTAAACGGCAGTTCGCAGGTCTCGGTTTGCAGAACACGGCGGCCACTCTCCACACACGTCCTGCCTGTTTATTTGCCCACACAGTCCTCTTGGCAGCCTCATATTCCATATAATTAAGGTACATTCAATTTGTATGTGGAAGTCGAAGGCTCCGAGATTGAAGTCGTCTGACATGGCCAAGTAAAAGTGCTTTTTTTTTTATCGGAAGCTCGTAATTTCTTCCCCATCCTTCTCTTTAAAATCAGATATTATGCTAAAAAGCGTTGGAGCAGTCTATAAGCACAACAAACTAGCAAATTCCACTTGTTTTGCAGCTTGGAACGTGAGCATGCTTATGGTACTTCATGTTTTACTCAGAAGCACCAAGTTCCATGTTAAGAAAACTTGGAAAAGTTCCAAAACGTCACCGAGCTCCAATGCAATATGACTTTTCACGCCTTTAAGATGTAGTGATAGCTGCAGTAATAAATAGTTTGCTCCGCTTAGATCTGTTTTCACACACTATTCACACATCCTATAGTTGTGAACATGTTTTGTTTGCGTGTGTGTGTGTGGAGGCCTAACTGCAGGGTAATATTGTTTCTAGCTGGTATTGCTGATTAACTAGTCACTGAGCCCAGCAATTAGAAAATCCCACATGTTTTCCGAGTTTTAACTGGAAAACTATTACAGGTGCTTTTGAACTTTTTCTTGGAAGAATGTCTGAGTTCCTCATATGAATAAAAGCCACTGGGACACCCGGCCAGAGTTGAAATTTTCTGCCCAACAGCTCCCACTTCTGAATCCGATTTGTATGGCACACGCACAAAACGCATTGAAACATTCTGAAATAGGTTGTTTATTATGTCTAAATCAGTGGTGCATACCTGCTGCCCAATGTTTATTTGTGAACACGTTTTACTGCATAAAATCAAGAGAAAGACACTGAAACAACTTATTTTACTATTTAAGTACTCAATGAGCCCAAAAATTGGAAAATAACACTTTTCTAGTTTTATTGGTGAAATCATGGACAGTTGATTGCACTTTCAAATTATACTGAAAAGTATCATCATCTGAAAAGCCTTTTAAAATTAGAATTTTGACAAGGAAACTCTGAGCTACTTCACCAGCCCCCACTTTGAATACTATTTGTCTCCCACACATACAAAATCTTCTGGAGGCTGCAAAAATAAACAATTTACCTTTTTTGTGTTGATGCTTTGGTTTTGGTTTTTACATACCGATGATTTTTGCTGTAGCTACCATTTTCCCATAGCTTAAATTCAATGCACGGCACGCACCTGAAATTTTATAGCATCTGTCTTTTACGATTGCAATATTGCACGAAGGGTTATTGCAATGACTACCGCGAGTTGATATATAGTGCAGCTGTACTAATCAGCTAGTCAAAAAGTACAATAATTAACAAACACTGTTGGTTTTCCAACCTACAACAGGAATTGGTGCCTTGAATTTATTTTTGTAGGTCAGAAATTCTGAGCTACAACTAGGAAAATGCTGCTGTAACTCGTCCTATAGAGACAACACTACAATCATATTCACCCATTGAGAAGATATGTTTCTATGAGGCTCCTTAGTCTACTTAAAGTACCTTTTCAAAAATAACAAACTTTGAGCAGGTTTTAAACAAATTTCAATTAAGCTCCACATTCTGTAAAAAAAACAACAAAAAAAACGTTTTTATTGGTCTGATGTAATGTTCTAATCTTAAATGTGTAGCTAAGCAGACAATCATGATAAACAAAAGCTTTGAATCATCAGTCTGTGTGTAAATAATTTTTACAATGTCCTTTACTTAGTGAACTGAGTACCTGAAATAAATATAATTTTCAGTAATATTTTACTATATTGAATTGCTCTGTAATAATGGTCTCTTCATGTCATTGGCAGAAACCTCAAACGTTGATTTCCAAATTAGAGCATGGCGCAATTTCAAGACTTTTTGCACAAGTATGCCCCCTCTGGCGATAAATTGAAATTACACCAGTATCGTGCACGTACGTGGAAGAAGAGGAAGTGCACAGGTCTATTTATTAGAGGCGTTCTGAGGTAAGAAAGTTATAAATATTGAAGTTAGCTTGTGTTCTCTCTAACTTATCGCTTACGGCAGAGACTCAACAAAGTAGCCAGGTGAACGAGAGCGAACAGCTCACACACCCAAGCGCACGCCCAGAGAATACGACCTGGATTATTCTCTCATAAACGGACTAATCCAGCCTATACAGGCAACTGCGGTAAATGGAGGATAACTCATTTTACACATCGGACAACTGTAAGGGCATGAGTGGGAAAGATAATAAATAATATTTAACTTCAAAACTTGCGCAATGCACCTTTAAATTGACCGGAATATCAGGTGTCAAAGTCAAAAATTGTCTAAACTAACCTCGTTTAAATTCCAACACAGCTGATCCACATTAAGTCTAGTGATAGCTGCGGAAATTAAACGGCTTATTTATTTTACATAGATGCTGCTTCAGTGGAGCAGTTGGTACCACTGTAGCCTTGCAGGTAGAAAGTTCTGGGTTTGAACCCTGGCCTGGGGTCTTTCTGCTCTGGAGGGAGTCCTCCACCAGTCTAAAAACATGACTCTTAGCTCAATGGGGTCTCTTTAAATTGTCCAATGACCGCTGAAAACAAGTATCAGACCCCACACCCCCGTGACCTTGCATGTATAAGCGGGTATAGAAAATAGATGGACAAATGCTGCTATGAATCTCATAAGAACATGTTACTGTCATTGAACTGCTAAAACCTAGAGAAACCTCTCAGCTTGTTCTGCCAAAAGAAGTTAGCATCCTGATTGTGGACGGCGAAAAGTATTTTCACCCCGTTCTTTGATTTTTAATCAGAACGCGGTTAAGCTGCATGTCATGTCTCTCCGGTACGCAGCTCCGGGCGTAAACGGAATGCAGTTTCACGGATCACATACACTTGTGCAGGTGCCTTCCACCATGCTGCAGTCGTATCTCTGTGTAAGGCTGTGCTCTTTCCCTTAATGCGCTCATTATTACAGATAAGGTCACTCACGTTGGGTCTGTAGGCAAGCCAAGGCACCTGGGGGATTGTGGTGAACTGATGGGGGTAAATTACAAGTGAAGAGTACGCCAAGATGAGCCAAAGCCGTGAGGTACACTCCTCCACACTGCTTTGTTTGTTTTTCTTCAAAATCCATGGTCACTGATAAAAAAAAAAGAACAAAAAAAAACGGATATTATGTGAAGGTTTCTAAATAAAGACACTCACTAATTACCGCACATTGAACCAGCCAAAACAGGCTACAGCGGGGACAGATAATGATGATAAGACCTGCACACATAGCTCTCGGTGTCACTTGGTTGGAGCGTTAGATTGCACACCATATTTGCACCGCCGACACTTCTCTGATCACGACGGTGCGGGTGTCTTGACAACAGCAGCTAAGAGAGAGGTGCGCAAGCTGCGGGGTGGGAGCGGGACCTTAAATCGCAGCCATATCCTCCTCGGTGGGGAATGCATGCAACGTGACGAGCATGCGGCACATTGTTAATAGGGAGTGTTTCAGGCTGGCGGGGAGGCTGTAATGATGTGGGCCAAAGGAGCACAAGTAAAGATCAGAGGCGAGAGTGTTCGAGTGAAGAGCCTGCAGAGATGGCCGGGAGGGGAAAAACAGCTGAAAGAAGCCCGCTGGAGATTTTGGGCTTTTCTCTGTTGGTGTAAACATCTAATTACAGACTTTAATTGGTATATATGGGTAAATATGTCTGTGTTTGTGTCTCTGATTTCTTGGGTTTATAAAAAAATATCCAATATCTCAAATCAATACAAGCCTGTGATATTGTGGATACACTGCCATGGAAAGACTGAATACTGTGCAGACAGTTGAATTCAGCTGATCTCTGTCACAAACATTAAACAGGGAGGTTTGTGACACATTTACTCACAGGAGTCAGTTTTTTTCTTTTTTAGAACTTATTTTACTGTCATTTCTGCTGACAGGGTAGAGCAAGTCATGCACCAGTGGCAAAAAGATCCAGTAACGGTACCTAACTCCTAAGGAGGAGACACCAGCAAACGCTCTCCGACATCCTCTTATGAACTCTGCGTCTTGAAGTTCTGTTCGTTCGGCCTCAGTTTCAAAATTTGCAACAACAGTTCAGTCAGTGTAGATCCTCTTTATTTTCTTTTTTTGATTCATGCAAAAAGCGAATGAAGTGAATAAATACAGCAAAGGATGCTCAGTACAGAACTCATATCTAGATCAGGATGTTGTGTGAAGGCCTCAGAGGTCTGTTAGAGAACATCAGTAAACAAAAAGAATCATCAATCCCGAAGGACACATCAGATTAGGGAAGAAGTTGAAGAAAGTTTAAGGCACTTTTATATTATAAAACAATGTCCAACAATGTCCAATTTCCAACAGTTCAATCCATCATCTTAAAAATGTAAACAGTGTGGTGCAAGCACACCCAGACATGGTCAACTACCAAAAGTGGATGGCTCAAGAAAGGAGCTCATTACTACCGTATTTCTCGGACTATAAGTTGCACTTTTTTCATAGATTGGCCGATCCTGCGACCTATATATCAAATTTAAATGGTAATTCACATTAACCAGTATCAACGAAGGAGTAAACGTTTCCTTCTGTAGCCATAAGAGGGCTCGCTAGGTTTGCGGAAACTATATGCTGCTCCTGTACCACTTAAAAAAGAATCGAAACATTAACTTAAAGACAACAAAACCTTAACACAAGTTTGTATGTTGTTTCGCTGTTTCAGTATGCATTCACGTAGCAGAGCGTTGCGTGTTGCAGCTCATAGGACCCAGACTGCGACAGAACCCCCGTTATTGGGCTGAAGCTAATAACAGCTAGCGCTAGCTTAAAGATCTGTTGTCCGGGCGGTTCACAGCTTCGCTGATGCGCGTTAGCTTTATGATGCTCTGAAACATCCGTGTCGTACTGTTAGCTTAGCACTTAGCACCGTTATGCTCACGGCCTAATTTGGGAATAAATTTGACAACCTTCAGTGTAACACCTTGTTATGTCTCTAAATTCACTGGATAAAACCTTGCTGGTTGGAGTTGCTGGCTCGTAATGCTAATTTACTCCATTCATCCTCCCAGGTATGTTCCACGTTATTCAGCCGGCTGTGGATGCAGCTGTGTAATTTAATAAATTGGCTTAACAGATTAAATGTCAGTTTTTATTCTTGGATTGTGTGAAATGAATGTCTAAATAAATGTGTATAGTCCGGTGCGACTTATATATGTTTTTTTTCCTCTTTGTGACGCAATTTTTGAACGATGTGACTTATATTCCGGAGCGATTTATAGTCCGAAAAATACGGTAATAAGAAAAGTAGAGAAGTGGCGCTTGGTACCTCTGGAGGAGCTGTTAGATCCAGAGCTCAGGTGGAAAAGCCTGTACAAAGGAAAGCTTCAAGTCTTGCATTGTACAAATCTGGCCTTTTTATAAGAGTGTCAGAAAGAGAGTGACTGTTGACAGAGAGCCACAAGAAGCCCCTTTTAAAGTTTGCCTCAAGCATTGTTGGGGGACCCCACAGGTGGTGACAGTATCAGTCTGTGGGGGCGTGTTTCTTCAGGAGGGACAGGGACGGAGTTAATGGGAAGGTGGATGTAGCTAAAAGCAAGGCGATCCTGGAGGAAAAGACCTATATGAGGTAGCAAACAAGTGAGAGTGAACACAAACACTCTTCATTCAATTGGACTAATCAACAAACTCGCTCAAATAAAATCTCAATAAAATACATTACAAATGTTCAAGCGGTATGAATACTTTAGCAAGGCGCTTTTAAGTCACAGATACTCAGCACTGCAATAATTGAGATCATTTTAAATGACTGCACACAGTTCCAATTCTATTTGCGCATAGTAAAGAATCATTTCATAAGTGCGACATGAGTTCTGGTCAATCCTAACTATGAACCACTATGAAACCATCAGTACGGGGATTTTTCACAGTCATATTGTAATTTTTATGGTCCAAAAATAGATTTCAATAATTCTCCAGTGCTGTGTCACAGCTGGTCCTGCTGCCCTCAGGTATCCAAAAAAAATGTAATTGGTCCATTTTCTGTGGTCATAATGGCTTTAGACAAATATTTAGGGTAATAAAGCCACAGGAGCAGATTACAGAAGGATATAAAGCAAGCAAGCTCCATATTCATGTGAACTATTCCACTGTATGCACTTGCATGATTTACAGGCTGACTAGCCTGGAGTTTCACATCACTGCTGAATTGAACACGATCTTTATGGATGTGTGTGTGTGTTCTAGTATTTACAGCTGAGTGAGAACATTGTTTCCTCATTTTACTAGTAAAGTGAGAACGTTGATGTAAAGTGAGGACCGAAAAAAGGTCTTCACTTTTTTTCTGGGCCAGGGCTAAGGTTTAGGCCATAGAAAGGCTTGAAGATGAATGGAAGTCTATGGAAGTCATGGCATGGTCCTCACTATGTACATTAAACAAGGATGTGTGTGTGTGTGTTGGCACAGAAGAAGCTGCTGCATTCGGACTGGAAGCAGTCCGCTCAGCACATCAGGAGGTAAAAACCGGCTAATTAAAGCTGCTGTGTGCCACATGTCAGTGATGACCTGCTCTGTGTGTAAATAAAAGCCGATTTGCCACAGTGTCCATGCTCAGATTGGCCAAATTAAGGATAAAATAAAGATCTGAACCATGTGCATATTTTTGCCTCGGCTTGTTTGCTTGGCTGCCTCTGAGATCTTTGTGAATGTTGTTCCCATTTTAAATGTCTTTCTAGACCTCTGTTGCTCTTGTTGTTCTCTGCTGTTCTTAGGCGAATCTGTTTCTGTGCCTGCAGACACAACACTCTGACACCTTGTTTAAGTCCCAATATCAGTATGTCACAGTCCCAGATAAGAGCAGAATTACGCAGTCTTCCCATCATAATGCATCACTGATCTTCTTCTCTTGATATTATTTTACTACTAGCATTACATCCAAGTCTGTAGTTACAGTGCGTGGCAAAAGTATTATAAATTATTGATCAATCAATATTTTTAAAATAATAATCACTGCTTAGTCATAACCGCAAACTTCATTTTGTTATAACCCTAACCCAGGGGTGTCAAACTCATTTTGGTTGAGGGGCCGCATACAGCTTAATCTGATCTGAAGAGGGCCACATGAGTAAACTCATTGCAAGATTAAATAGAACTAATAAAAGTGGACTTTTTGTTGATTTTTATATTCAAATGAATTTCACTTTTACACAATATATTATGAATAACCTCAGCGTTTTTAAGAAAAGTATGTGCAATTTCAACAATACTTTTACTTAGTTAAACATTTACTTGTGCATTATGCATAAGAACTGATCACAGTGATTGTACAATGTTGAAAAACATTTATTCACATTTTTTGGAACTTTAAAACACTGTCTTGCATGACAAAATACATCAAACAGATAAAAATTAAGAAATTATTTAAAATCAATTTTCCACATCTGAAGCTCAGCGCTACCATCTGCTGATTAAAACACAGCGCCCCTCGTGGACAATATAGGAACTGCAGATTTTCAATTAAACTAAGTACATTACATGTTTTTTTTCAATAATTATTTTTATCATTCTCTTCCTTTTATCTCCTCTTTCTTTCACCTTTTGTAAGAAGTTGTAGTGTCCATATCATTTGAAAGATTCCCCGCATGAATCATAATAAAACTATTCACATTCATAAATCAAGCGGAGCACTATGGCAAAAGCAGTACTGCTCCACTTGTGAAAGTTAAATCTGATGAGCTCTTTTTGGCATTAAGACAAGTTAATTCTTATTGCCACATTGCCAGACAGGACATTGGATAAAAAAAATAAAAAATGTATTTATTTATTTATTTTTTTTTTTTTGAATAATGATAATACATTTAGCCAGCGGGCCGGATTAATTGTTCGGCGGGCCGGAACCGGCCCGCGGGCCGTATGTTTGGCACCCCTGCCCTAACCCAAAACACATTGGTGAAAATCAGTTGAATATTAACTAATGCATACATATGTGAAGAACGTGGTGTGCAGTTGTTTCCCTTTCCCTTTACACTGATGCTCCTGGTTAAAATCCAGCACACTCCTTCAGCGTTCTGTCCACCTATGCGTCATTTAATCTCTGTGTAGATACGTTGTTCTGTGGAGGCCTCAGGAGTTTGGCAGAAGAACATAGCTCAACAAACGACATCCTGATCTGTGAATTCAGCGCCCCTGAGTCGATACTTACTTCTGGGGTTTGTCTCTACAACATTTGCATCTCTATAGACTGAAAGTTGTGCTTTTCTTCTTCGCAAAATAGCAAATGTTCTGGTCCACCATAGTCTGGATTTTGACAGGGCCATTTTAACACATGAATATGCTCTGATGTAAGCCATTCCTTTTAGCTCTAGCATGATATTTAGGGTGATTGTCCTGCTGAAGGGCAAACCTTCGCTACAGTCTCGAGTCGTTTGCTGCCTCTAACAGCTTTTAGTTCAGGTTTGCCTCGTATTTAGCTCCTCTCATCTTCTCTGCCGCTGGTTTATAAATGCACCCGGTAGGATAGATTGGCCAAAGCGGTAGAAGAAGGGCAGCAGGCAGAGGATGTCCAGTGTAGCAGGTGGTTTGTCTACAAAAATAGTGACAAAAAAAGAACATTTGCAAAAATCCAAAAAAGATCAACTCAGAGGTTAACATGGCCCAAGTTGTCATAACTGAACTTAAGGCAACCAAAATTAACATTAAGTGTATTTAACAATGCTGACCTGGTTCTACCCTCCAGAACATCTGAACAGCGTTGCCAGATCTTGTGAGAGAAACTAAAACAAGGTCAAAAGAAGTCCAACAAGCAACCCACCACACTGTAAAGGCTGGTTTGTGCTCAACACACTAATATTCCGTGTAAACTGCGGCCACGTCTGCAGCATTATGCTCCGTGTGGCTTTTGCCGCCAAAGTAGCGCTGTTCTCCTAGATCTAGAGGGCAGAGTTGTGCTCCTACGGCAAGCGTACTATATCCCACATAGAAGTAAAAAACACAGTTGTTGCCAACATTGTTTTTCCACGAGTGACGTTGATTTCTGTCCAGGAATTGTTAAAAATGTGTTCATCATGGTGAACTTTTTAGCCAAATCATGAAGATGTCTACATTTACGAACCTCCGCCAGAAGGAGCGCTTGCTCGTCCGCCATGTTTTTGCGCACATGACAGTCTGCATAGTTAGAAATGTTCCCAGGTGCGCGGTGTGGAAATCTTTGGCTACACGATGGGTCGTGGAAGCCAACATGACCTGGCGGATGTGTCGAGCACAAACTAGGCTTAATATTTTCTCGGCAACACATGGCGTTAGCTAAAGGAGGCAAATGTTGGGGATCAACCCTAGAAAGACAGCTATAAATTAACAGTTAATCAGGTTCTCAACATTTGCAGGTGTGAACCAAAGACTAAATACTGAAACTTCATGAAAAGATGCCTCAGATTCTGTGGCCACCGTATTTTGTGACTTTGGGAGGTGCTGTTGCGTTTTCATAGCCTGACTTGGCCTAAAGTGGAATATGTTATAACAAAAGTTACACCAACAATGTGAACATGAAAATGTTAATTAATGTCCAATCCAAGGTTTTTGTCAAAAAAGTTCCTGTGCCATTATGATTATTATAGAAATATAGACGTCACAGGATATGACAGCTGCTACCGTATATTGTGACCACACTAATTGAGTACTATTAGTAGTGTCATGGTTTAAGTTTTGTCTGGCTTCTTTCTTGTTATTTTGCAGTTCACACAGCTCTCCCTCGCTCAGCTATTAGTCACACCTGTCTGGACACTAATTAGTCTTTATTCCCGCCACCTGTCAAGCTCCCTTTATAAACTCACCTCATTCTGTTCTCGTCGCCGGTCCATAGCGTTCACTCCCGCTCCGTCTCTGCCAGAATTCTTGTCAGCTCAGTTTTTTTGTTACAGTCAGCCTGAAGACTTACTTCAACTTTGTTTTTTGTTACAGTCAGCCAATAGACTTTCCGTCACCTTTGTTTTTGTTCCAGTCACTGCCTAGATCCAGCTCAGCTCTGTTCCCACTCAAGTTCTCAACTCCTGTTTACGACTCCCGGGTTCCGTTCTGCTCTCAAGTTCCAACTCCTGTTCTCAACTCCTGGTGAGCTGTTCCGGTCTCAAGTCCTCGGCTCTGATGTTCCGATCTCGAGTCCTCGGCTCAGATGTTCTGGTCTCAAGTCTACGGCTCTGATGTTCTGGTCTCAAGTCTACGGCTCCAGAGTTCCTCCCGGTCAGTCTCTCCACACGCCTCCTGCCGGCCAGCTTCTGCACCCTACACCTCCGTCTGTTGAAAGACTCTGGGTTCCATAATCATCCATCTTCCACACTTTTCAATAAACTCACTCCTAAGAACTAGCTCTGTGTATGCGTGCTGTGTCCGGGTTCATCCTAGAAAAATATCATGACAAGTAGTAGTTTAGGAGGTCAGGGAAGTTTTTGACAAAACCTGGCACCGGATATTACTTGAAATTTTTATGTTCGCATTACTGCCGAAACTTTTGCCGCAACATCTTCTACTTTAGGCCGAGTCGAGCTATAAAAAAGCAACAGCGCCTAAAACAGAGTCACAAAATAGGATGGTCACAGAATATGGTGTAACACTGATTATAATCAGTAGTAATATATGTATTTAGTATGGTGTTAATACAAACACCGTAACATTTCCTGCTCGTACAATGTTTTGTCTGTAATGCTGGAGCAGTGAGTCTAGGTCACTTAATAGCTCTTGTTGCACGGGCACGATAACCAAAAAAAGGAGTTTCTATCAGGGAAAAAAAGCCAAGCCCAAGTAGGCGACTTCACTTCCAAAAACAAGCCCAATAAACTGTAAACCTACGAGTTTAGAGACAAACAAGCCCAAAGTCGCTTATTAAAAGTGAACTTGGCAACACTGCTTCTGAATGCTTTCTGTATAAATATTCTCAGGCCCTACCAACAAAGCAGTCTCCAATGGAACATTCCATATAACAGGTTAGAATTAACATTACAATCTGTTTAAGATGATTGACGTTACTTCAGTCTGACAATCAACATATTGTTGGAGTGTGGCCATTATAATTTTACAAAACTAAGACCAACACAAAATCCAAATTTGACATCATCCAGTTCTAACTGCCTTTCTTCCCCGCTCTTCTTTTACACGGGAGACTACAAATAAAGGAAGTGAGTCAACACTTCCTCCTTTACACCTTAACACAGGTACGTCAGGTAAGTTCATCACACAGTGAAATGCACAAATTAACTGTTCCAAACAATAATTAAAAGTTAGACTTAACAAAACGTGTGGTTTGCCTTAAACCTAGAGGTTATAGTAAATAATCTTAAACAATGTTAAACATAAACAAACCCGGGTTAGTAAATTGTTACAGACTACAGAAAAAAATTTTTTTTATGGTTAAATCATGCTGTGACAAAGTGGTTCAGTTTGTGTTCACCATTTGTCCCTTATTCTTATTTCTGATTCATTTACTTTCTGTAGATGGCCATATTGCTTAAATTTAAACATTAGTTTGCAACTCTGCTTCACTTACTATCCCGGGTTTGTTTGTGTTAGCATTATGTTGCGGTTTTCATCTATATGTTTAGGTTAAAGCTACTACTTCTGGATTATTGGTTGAACTTGTATATTTGTTTTCCTTTTTACTCACCATTGTTTGTCCCTTGTAGATCTGCAGCAGGTCAGGAGTATGGGAGGGGCCAGTGCAGTATTGCCTGCTTAAATGTTTGGATGATGTCATTGATTGCCTTGCTGGGTTCTACCAATTAGAGCGTTTTCTTTTGAGTATTGCTTTGTTTGTTTTTCTTTAAAGTAACTTTTTGACTTATTTTGTATTACAGGGTTTATTTTGTAGACCATCTCATTATGTAGATAAGTTTGTAAATTAGATTAATAATTTTATTCTTGTTTTTTTGTTTAGCTTTTGTTTTTTGTTATTTTTTTTCTCCCTGTTTAATTGTGGCTTGGCCCACTCAAGTGCAGATGTGTTCCAAGTAGCTATAAAAACAATGAGTTTTTGGAAGCTGGGAGGAAAGAAGGGTATTCAGAGTCATGAGAAACAAATAAACGTCATCAGAAGAAGCTGGAACCGGTGGCTGAGGCTGGGGTTTTTTTTGTTCACCTTGCTGACCCTTGACCTCACTACTTTACACACGCAAACAAGAATGTTACCTGAAAATAATAAAAGGTGCTCTGTTACATCCCCATGGCATAATTGTGCCACCACAACATTAAAGTTGGGATGGTATGTTTATGGTCATTTAGTGGTATCATTATTTAACACTTTTCAGACGTTCATAATTTTTTCTTTATATGTACTCTCGTCCTTCAAACTCACTATCCTACAATTAAATAAATAATATTGTCTGAATGCAACTGGTTACACTAGATTTCATTTCAAGGTATCAGATTGAAGGGGACTTAATATAAAAATAGGGGTCCGTTCTTCGTACATTGCTTAAAACATCCAAGATCAAATGACACATCCAAGATGATTTCATCCGGCTAATCATGATCCGGCTAATTGGGTTCTTCCAACACACCTGTTGTTTACGATTAGTATGTCTGGATTGAGTTATCTGAGACAACTGCGTGTTCATGCGTTTGTTTAAAAGGGGAAATGTATCGATAGTAGAAACAATGATCAGCAGCGCTGCTATTGGCTGTTCAGCATGGCCAAAGAACGCCCACAGTTTTTCTCACAAGCAGAACAAGAGCTTTTAATGAAAGGTTATACCGAATTTGAGTCATTAATTAAAACGACAGGGAACACCTCAAAGTCTGTTAAAGCCAGGAGAGAGGGCTGGCAAAAAGCAGCAGACAATACTGTCCATGGTAGATGTTTCTATCACATTCTACAGTATGAATTTTTGCTTTTTAATAATTTCCTATTTACTTTGTTCTTTTATATCAGAGCCTCCACGGGACCTACTAGAACATGGGGACAAGTAAAAGTGAAATACAAGAATATTCTACAAAATAGTAGCCTTTAATTATTATACTTTATTTTAAAAAGGCATTTGTTATGTCAAGAGATCCAAATTTCAGTGTCATTCCTTAGACGCTGGAAGTAAAGGATGCGTGCAAACTGGGAATTTTAACAAAAAAAAAAAAGTTCTTCCTTTTCCAAGTCATACACAGTTTACATGGTAAAACTGTATTGCTCCGTGTCTAGATAATCCATCCATAGTTTTTTCTAATACAATATACGGCTTGACAGGAAGCAAGCCTTCCAAAGTAAAACTAAACTTCACAATAAAATCTTCTTACTGTATATAATAAAAATAAAAAGCAAACCATCATACAAATAGCTTAAATATTTTCTATTTATGGCTCTAACACCACTTTTTCCTCTTTAAAAGCCACTGTTAAATGATGTGTTTGTCTGTTTATAACAGCCACCAAGAAAAATCTCTCTACAATTACATTGTCGCGCTGCGCTAAAGCATCCTGTCTATTGCGCAATACGCGATTAATTCGAAAAACTCTGCAAAATATTGTTGCACCTTCGCAACAGGTTGCAGTTGTAAAAATGGACACGGCTACCACAGACTTCCCTATCTCCTCCACTTATTAAACTGCGATCTAATCCTGTTTACATGAAATAAGCCTGCGAGCGAGCAGGCTTAAGCTGGCGCACATGTGGCTATGACAGCAAGTCCAAGTTGAGTTTCTTAGAACCGAACAATCCAAGATCATGCCAAATCGTCAACAATCAAATCCAGCTAACTGAGTTAGTGACGTACGAAGAACGGACCCCTGGTCATACTGTACAGATTATTGTTTTTTTTTTTTTTTTAAAGAAGTTAACAACAAGGTATTATTTTCCTTCTACTTCATTGTTAGGCCCTTTTTTGTGTTGGTCTTCACATAAAAAAAAAACAATGAAGGACACAACCTTGTTTGCAACCTTTGAAAGAGCAATTTTCAAAGCAAAGTTTCAAATTATAAACTTCACCCAAGTCTCCAAGAGAAAATCTACCCTGATGGCCTGAGAATCTAAAGGTCTCCTGTTTGTTATCTGCTGCTGCTTTGGCTGATAAAACTGTGATGACAGAGCCCACCATCCCCGGAAATTCACTCAAATTCTTGAAAATGCCTGAAAATTAAAGACCTTTGGAGTTCATGAATTTTTCAAGCTTACTTATCCCTCTGATGACATGTGGGAGCCAAGGCTTTATCACGGCTGTCATTAGAGGTAGAGGTAAGCTGCACCCTGAAACAGACCCTACATTAGGGGGAAAACTTTACATTTAAATGAACTCTATGTGCATGGACAGTTTTTTTTTGTTGTTGTTTGTCCATTTTTATTTGTTTTGTTTTTTGTTAATGTAAAACCAACTGAAAAATGTTTTTTATCTTGTTACTTAACATGTCGGTGCAAATTCTTATCTGGGTCATCAAAACAGCAACCGGACTTTTGTTCAGTTCTTTCTGAAAACGTTTCAGCACCTATCCAGGAGTCTTTGTCAATTCTGGTGGCTCACACTTAAGCAACCAGTAGTTGGTGCACTGCTGTTTTTAGGGACATGGAGGTCCATCCTTCTAGGCCCATTCTAAGTCAGATGAAAATTAATGGCCCACCCGCAACTATCCTGGGTTGGTAGAAGCTATTGCTTGGTATGAGTGGAGTACTTGGTCACCTGGATGATGATGAGATGAGACTGCTGATGTAATCTCAAAAGAGATTGCACCAACTCCAGGTTGCTCAAGTGCGAGCCACCAGAATTGACAAAGGCTCTTGGATAGGTGTTGAAACGTTTTCAGAAAGAACTGAATTAAAGTCCGTTTGTCTCCGATTTAAGCCTGTTTGCTGTTGTTATTTAACCTTTTTCAGATGAAAGAACTTTCTCTCACTGACTGTTTGGATGGCTGGAAAACAAAACCTATCTAGCAAAATTAAGGAAAATTACAAAAAAAAAAAAAAAAAAAAAAAAAAAAAAA
Source organism: Fundulus heteroclitus (assembly GCF_011125445.2). Lineage (NCBI taxonomy): Eukaryota > Metazoa > Chordata > Actinopteri > Cyprinodontiformes > Fundulidae > Fundulus > Fundulus heteroclitus. Next base: position 56,584 of record NW_023397015.1, read on the forward strand.
CATTATAATCCCCCCATAAAATAACCTGAATTTAAAAGAAAATCTACCCAAGTTGACAAGAAGCTGAATTGCCTTCAATAGCTGGCGTCATTATCAGTACTGGTGTGATCTTTATCCAAGATGTTGTGAAAACGTCCTGAAAAACTGCAAGAACAGAATCTGTCCTACTTCATGTTTTCATCCACCATGAAAATGCTGTTTTAATTTAATCCTAAATTTCTACCTTGGTGCTTCAGCAGATTTACTAAAAACAGCATTAAGTATCTACAGTTGTGGTTAGAGGATTCCACTCATCAAATTCCATAAACTGATTTTGTGTGTATTATGCTTTAATTTGAGTGATTCTTTTTTGAGGCTGGAATGAGAACGCAACATTCAGCCACAATGACTTTTACAGAAACAAGAGCTGGTTTAAGCCTATTATGGAATTTCTTCTAATCCATGCAGAGTAAAAAAAAATTACACAAAATCATCGCTAATGTTTGAGCAAAGGTCTCTTAGCAAGGTGTATCCAAGTTTCAAACACCGAGCTCTCAATTAGAAGTGATATTAAAGAATTTTAATCAAAATCAACTACAGTTTCAAACGACACTCGCGTCCCAAAAAACAGACAAAAAGACAGCAAACTGTGAAGGGCCTTCTTCTCAAAATTCACTTTGAGCAATGCACCATTTTCACTGTCAGCAAAAACAGCTCCCCTGCATGTCATGATCCCGAGGTGTTTCTTTTCTGTCTCTGTTCTTTCTTTGCGATTTATTTTCTCAAGTTTAGTGGTTTTAGCTCTTCATTCAGTTAATTTTTTGTTCTTTGTATATTTTATATTACCTGTTTTATTCCCTGTGTCACAGCTCCAGCTCATTACTCTCCTCCCCTCAGTTGCTCTGCCTTAATTAATCTCAACTGTTCTTCATTTTCCCTCTGATTACTCTCACCTGTGCTCTAATGTCTTTCTCCACTCACCACCTGTGTATAAGCTGTCCGGTTGACATTGTTCCCTTGCTGTTTTCTTCTCTTACCATGCCTGTGTCTTCTCTGTTTTACTTCAAGCCTGAACTCTGTGACCAGTACCTCACCCATCATTCAAAATCATCAGAACGAGAGATCAAGTCTATTTTTGATCGAAGGCGGAGCAACATGCTTACTTTTCTAGAAAGCCGACGAACCAGACAGGAAGTCAGACACGGGAAGAGTAAAGCGGATCTGGAAGATTTCAAAATATGATGGGTGCACGGACCGATCCTACATGCACCCAGTGTGGATCATCGCATGGCGATGGTTGATGGAGGGAACATGAAACATAGTAAGTGTGAACCTGGCCTTGTTCCTCGCAAAACATCACACTGCATGATATTATCACTGTCACTCTCGACAGTTCATGCAGTGTTCTAACCCAGCAGAAAGTAGGATGATAAACTATATGATACATTGCGAGTTAAGTGTTGTATGTTGTATTGGCTGTAAGAGTGCAGAGGCAGTATTCACTAAAATTATGTTCCCCAGTGATAATGGTAATATTTAATTATAACCTGTGAATCAATTGTTGACTTTAACTCCTATTTGTATATTCAAATAGGAATCAGAAATACTTTAAATACTTATTAATTAGCAATCTAACACTAACTGGGGCATAATTGACTCAACTTTTCACAAAACGTATATTTTTTTTTGAACAGGGACTCCTTATTTTAGTTCCTGCGTAAAGCTGCACAATATATCGCAAACATTTTGCCATCGCAATATCTGTGTGTGCTAATTTAATCTTTTGTTAGTTGGATAAAGGCTCAAAGCAGCAGAGTCTCCCAAAGACACAAATGGCATCATTCGAAATGCTAATGATCATACAGCGTACAAAACACAAAACAAGCAAGACCAGAAAGACGCAAATTGGCGTAAACAAGCATTCCAGATGTAAATACTGTCAGCAGGAGAAAGATGTGAGCTAATTAAAGATGCAGACATTTGTGTCACGTCAGGTTAAGCTATGAACCGGAATCGGGTTTAATGTCTGAGATTGTGTGCCCAAACGTGGAAGTTGACTTCGGTTTCAAGTGCTCACAGTATCAAACAGTAATTATGAATATATACAATTTAGGGGAAATGAAAATGAGGACATAATTAGTATGTACTGTACATGTGTGTAGTACTGCTTCTTTTCTCATATATGTAAAGAAAATAAATAAAGGGAGGTTGTGATAGTGCAGATTTGCTTTTTTCGTGTCACAGCAGTGGAGCTGACTGCTCAGGCTGTAATATGTTCATTGTGTTCATCAGAGAGATGGCCTGGGGGGGGAAAATGGCTCTTTTGTGACTGATTTTTCTAAATAACACGCTCTCGCAGCAACCTGTAGGTCAAAGTCTAAATGGTTTGTGTGGGGTCTGCAGAGATGGCCTTTTCCTGACCCTAAACCTGGATGGAGTAAAGGCCAGCCCCGATGATGTTCTCCACAGCTCTGATTGTTTGCTGCGCTCTGAACCTATCCTGTTTCGTTGATGAGCCAACCCGCAACAGTGATGAACGGACACGGGACAGCATAAAAGATGACCTCCTCTGGTAGGTTGTACTTCTTGAGTTACCGCAGGAAGTCCAGTCTGTGTTGAGCCTTCTTTCTAACAGTGCCTATGTGTGAAGGCCATCCGAGGTCCCGGGAAAGGGTTGTTACTAGGAAAGCAGAGTGGAAGGAGGTTTCCAGAAGTCCACCATCATCTCCACGGTCTTGAGTGGGTTTAGTTCAAGGTGGTTCTTATCAGACCAGTGGACGAGCCAATCCTCTTCTGTCTATAGACAGATGGTGGTGTCATCTGCAAACTTCAAGAGTTTTTGTGAAAAAGTTAACTCCAAGTTCATTGCATCATCAGTACCTGCCCAGTAAGAGCCGCCGGGGGAATCTATGGATGTTTGTGTGCAACCCGTAGTTTTGCGTCCGTATTGCTTCACCCGCCAATATGGTCAATAACACTTCCATTCAGAGGCTGGCGCCCAACACACAGCAGACAAAGAGAACAAGTCTGACCCTGAGCAGCAGGAGAAAAACAACAAAGACGATTATTTAAAAAAAAAAAAACACACACACAGAGAGGAGAGATCTGCTTATTCCTAGCGTGGATAATTTATCATCTCTCAGGGATAACATGGATCCAAAAACTGCATTGATTTTTCCATTGAGAAATCACCTTTTTTCTTTCTTTTCGATTTATTTTCTTCTCCTCTTCCGAGTAAACAGTCAATTAAACGGGTTATTATGAGGCTGTATATATCTGAGTGGAACGTGATTGTTTCCATGCTAAAAAAGTATCATCAATAAGGACGTGTGCTCATCCTCAGCAGCCAAGCATGTCGTGTAGACAAAAAAAAAACAAAGAGGTGTCTCATGCCTTTAAGGCTGTCCTGTAGAAATTAGCTGGGGTTCCTATAAATTTGCACTTGTCATGAAACTTGAAAGACCAAGACCAACATTATTAGGCAGTGTTGTTTTCCTGCACTGTAAAGCTATTCAGTTATGAAGATTATATATGGCACTGGATTAATTCATAAACAAGTTGTATGTAATAATACATTTTTTAGTATGTATCTGTGACTCAGTATCAGCATTCCCATTCTTAAACGACTTGAATCCTTATTGGGACCAAAAAATCCTGAACAGGACACCCCAAGTAATTGTTCATATATTATTTGAGACTATATATGATTTTGAGGTTATGAATACAGGTAAAAATCCATACATTTGTTATAAATCATTGCAGCTGTTATGGAATGTGTATGATAAGTTATTTTCTTATCATACATAAAAAAGGTAACATAAAAAAGTATTGTTGTTGCTTTTGTTGTGATCTCAATTCCATCTGAGGAAATGATTAGCTATCATGTACAAGTCTTGTATTTGAAAAATTTAAGTCTCACTTAAGATATATTACTATTTTTTCGAGAAAATAAAAAAACAACTTCCTCCATTTTTCACTCCTTGCTGTGACATAACTGCAACCCAAAGGAAGGGAATAAATGTTGCATGAATGGAGCTCCTACAGCCGAGACTGTCAGAGCATTGCAGGAGCAGCCGGTGGTGTCGGATCAGATCCTGGCGATCCGGAGGAGGTCATCCAGCTGACCGCTGCCTTGCAGACTCGGGACATTGTTTTAAAAAAGAGACAAATCTCCGGGCCGGCCTGCAGCTTCTGCATAAGCTGGAGGCAGACGACTTTTCCTGACGGTGCCGTTCTGACTGCTGTCATCCTCTTTTTCATTTACCCTCCCTGCATGTCCTCCAGAGAAAATACTGCAAGAAGGTGGAATGCCAGCTCCCATTAGAAAAAGGATTTCAAAAGCCCCCTGACAGGAACACTAGGGGGAAAAAAAGCTTTGCATAAGCATCTTTTTTCCCCCCTACTATCACCATGGGTGTGACTGGCTGCAGGTTAAAGCTGCCAAAGATTCTAATTTAAAGTCTAAGCGCCTTCTATAAAACTTACAGTATCTTCTGAATGGTTTATACACCTCAGCACATCAGGCTGAAATGGATAGACTTACTCAGGGGCTTGATTTGTACCCCAGGAAGAGACGCTGAAAGTCTTTTTGATCAAAAGTGTTTTGGTTTTCCATTAATCCATTCAGTGCCTTTTTTTTTTTTTTTTTTTTTTTTTTTGGCACAATGAGTGACACACAGAAGAGGAAAAGCGAGCGCGATGATGTTTGTGTCTGAATTTCAAACCAACTACGCCCCTGATTGGGAGGCAGAGTAGCAGTTGCTTGGTAACCACGTTTTATGATGCCATTGTTGTAATGAAAAATTTAAACTTCCCACCGCTGAACTCTTCTCAGGGACTATAACATGAGGTATGGATGCTACTCTGAGACATGTGGATCGGGGCTGGAAGTCAGGCAAGCAAACAAAAGCTCACAACACAACACACTGCTTCTCCATCAGTCATGATTCTTTTTATCACCAGATGGTTGGACGGCTCAAAGCTGTTTCATTTGTAGCCAAAATTTATAGACAGAAGTTATTGTTTTGCTTACAGCTTCTTCAGCCATCATTCTGCAGTCTGTGACCAAGGCAAATTTCCATTTGTGTTTCATACCCACTTTTGTACATGACTGATGATGGATCTTGCGGGAGGCTGCGTTAAAGGGGATATGTCATGCAAAATCCACTTTTTTATAGCTCTTAAAGGGAGCCATGACTAGTTGAACTTGTTCGCCCAAACATGTAATTTTCATATTAACTGTTTGTGACACGGAAAAACTCATAATTACTTTAACAATTGTATATTCTTTGTTAAATTTTTTCACCCTCAAAGGTTACCATATTTTCACCTGCGCAATGCATGCTGGGTTCATGACGTGGTTAGGACTGGAACCTACAGAGTTAACACAGGAAGGTTAACATTACCCAAGTTGTTTTTTTTATCATATTGTGTTTAACTGGTGGGCTGCACATGCAGCAGCCCACCAGTTCTATTCGGGTACTCCGGCTTCCTCCCACAGTCCAAAAACACTGCTAGGTTAATTGGTCTCTCTAAATTCTCCTTAAGTGTGAGTGTGTGCGACAATGGTTGTTTGTCCTGTTTGTCTCTGTTTCGACCTGCGATAGATTGGCGGCCTGTCCAGGGTGTACCCCGCCTCTCGCCCATTGACAGCTGGGGATAGGCACCAGCAACCCCTCGCGACCCCACAAGGGTTAAGCATGTTACGAAATGGATGGATGTGTAACTGGTGTAGAGCACCATTGGAAGAACACAACTTCAGAAGGACCCACGTATGTTCTCTGAACACTTCTCTTCTGAACACTGAGTCATTTTTACCAGCAAAAGTGATGACTACAGGTAGCCGTTACCCTAGCAAGCTAAAACTAACTGCCTTGCCGACAATCTTTATCCGTAAAGCATCTAAACCCCACGGTCTTGCAAGGGAAAGACACTGAGGGAAACATCAGAAATGGGCAAAACTGAAAGCCCTTTTTAAATAATGAAGCTACTGCCACTGCCGCCGGTACCAAATTGGAAATCACGCATCAACTTACGCAATGCTCCTTCACAGAGACCACACCAAACCAAAGTTGCTCTCAGACGCACCTTAAAATGGGCAAAAGGGGCTGTGGGGCAACATAACGAGACCAAAGCATCGCAGCTTCACTTTATTTTAGATTATATACCAAATGAATAATTTCAATGTGAAAAGGAAGGCATTAAAAAGCAAAATATGTGCCCTTTTTAATTGTCACAATATCATTCTTCTTTATTTTTCGGGTGCAATAGCATTGTTTTTGTTTTTTGTTGACCATTATGTTTGGTTTGCATGGTTTTCAGTGCAGAGTCTCCATGGAGAATCGATAAACATGCATGGCTGCACTACACCGAACTAGAATGGGGGTATCTGAAAAAGTGGTAGCACTTCATATTAGATCCTCTATTTTCCTAAATTACAAGTCCTGGATGGAGTTGTGTGTGTGTGTGTATATATATATATATATATATATATATATATATATATATATATATATATATATATATATATATATATATATATATATATATATTAGGGCTGGGCAAGTTAACGCGTTAATTTCGCGTTAATTCATTAGACTATTAACGGCAATATTTATTTTATCGCGCATTAACGCATGTTGCTCACATGCTTTCAGTCAGTGTCAGTCAGCACGTGCGCGGCAGCACTCTGCTGCTCCCCCTCCCCTCTCGTACATGGCTCAGCGGCGCCAGCCAATCAGCACGCAGGATCAGTCTGGCCCGCCCACTCAGCTCTCACACAAACCTAACACACAAACAGCTGAGAGAGACCGCAGCAGCGGAAAAACATGAACAGGGTAAGTAGCACCGTTTGGCTTTATTTTAATACCGTAAATGAAATCAAGTTGTATGTTTTGTAAAAAGCCGGTTCAGTGGAAACACAACAAATTTATCTAAGCACGTGAAAAAACATGAAAACGTGGAGCCACAGAAACGGAGAGAGGAGACGAAACTTCTGTCATTGCCCAGACAGACCCACAGACAGACGTCTCTGACTGAGGCGTTTCAGTCCTCCAGGGAACATCCAGGTAGATCAGTGGATGGATGGATGGATGGATGGATGTTACTGGAGCCCACACATAACATGTAATTAAGACCTTGAAAGAACCCAGTACATATATTAAAAAGTGTTATTTAACATAAGATAACATTAGCTAATCCTTTTTTTATCCCACGACGGGGAAATTTATAGGATTAAAGCAACAGGCAGGTGCACACAACACAGACAAAATTACATAAGGATTGAAATATATAAGAGGTGGATTAGCGAAAAAACACTGAACATAACATTATTGTTATTATTATTATTATTATTTAATTGTAATAATAAAATAAAAACCACAAAACCCAAAAGGTCAACAGTTTCATGATACATCAAGCTTAGGGACTGGCTAATATACAGCAGGTCAAAAAAAGGCCATATTTTGGCTGCAGTGCTTGCTGTTCTCTTATGAAGAAAATATCAACTAGTGCACGAAATTCAATAGATGGGTTGAAAATATCCAGCCTATATATATATATATATATATATATATATATATATATATATATATATATATATATATATATATATATATATATATATATATATATATATGTGTGTGTGTGTGTGTGTGTGCATGTTCTTACATATGAGACATCATTTAGGGAAATAAACAGTGTCCAACAATAAAGGATTTGTTAATGAGACACAGTGACTTCAAAAAACAATGTAGCAAGCAAAAATGTCCTTAAATTTGTGCAAAGTTTATGATAGATGACACAGTTTCATTTTATTGTCCACTTTCTGGAACCGCTCTTCTGTGCTTCAGTGAGATGGAAGAATTTCAGTTCAGTCTTTTTATATCCTTCTTCAGTTGGTCCATCTTCTACATAATACGTTTTGAGCCTATCAGAAATCTCCTTGTCGAAGTTTAATACTTTTTTTTTTGCTCTTCAAACGTTTGTCAGTTTCGCATGTACAACTTGACAAACGGAAACGTGTTTCCTCGCAGCAACAGGCAGCTAATAGCAAAGTTCCCAAAGGCCCAAGAAAAAAAATGGGTTCTGTGTGGAGGCTTGTAAACTGATAGATGCATGCTTGTTGAAAACAGCAGAGCCTATTCCTCACCTTCCACAGGCTAAGTCAAAATAAGGCGTGAAGTGTGGAAAATAGATTGAACACATGTTGCTTTCACTGAGCAATTCTTCTGGTGTGCAGATAACAAATCAACTGTGGCTAAAACTGTACATGAGGCATGGGGCATTACACTTACATCTTACCACATAGTTTAACTGTTAACTTATAAAACGCTTAGAAAAGAACAGTTAATTCTAATGACTGGGGATGGGAAGCAGATTCTGAAATGATGGTACAATTTACAACATAACTGGCTGAACTGCGCTGTTAATTCAAAAAAAAAAAGAAAAACTGTACCATTGCGACTGAATATTCTGGGCAAAAGGATAAAGGTACACACAAAACTTTGTTTTATGTCATTTACAACAGTGCCATCGATGACCCTATTTTAACATACAACTGATCCAAAGTTCACATGCCAAAGGAGCAGTCAGATGACCCTATATTATGAGCATTTTCAGTTTAATATGTTGTGCTCGAAAATTGGGCGAACAATCAAGTCTGGAAAGGCGTGGCGCAATGGAATTATAAATGCGTCAGAAATTGCATCATAACTGTTTATGTTAAAAGAAGGATGGCACTCAGAAAGAACAATTCATGGCAATTCCACTTTCAATTGATGTGGAAACATTGAAAACATTTTATGGGATGGTCTGCACTAAAAATGGCACATTATACATTTATATGGGTCTTAAATGTCACGTGTGGCGTGTTTTATGTTGTTATTGCATTTGTATAGTGCTTATTAATAACTGTTGTTGATGTTTGAAGAAAAGAAGGACGGCCCTCAGAACCAACAATTTATGGCACTTTTACCTTCAATTGATTGTTTGAAAAAGTTTTACGGGATGGTCTGAACTAAAATTGTACATTATACCTTTCTAAGGGTAAATGTCATGTGTGACATGTGTTATCTTGCCATTACATGTGTATACATTTGTATAGATTTTTATTTAATTAAAAACTACATAGTTTTGGATTTATGACTCCTTGTCCTATTTTCACTACATGGGAGAGATCCCCTGCCCCGTTCAACAGGTTTTTTTTTTATGTAACTAAGTAACTTTTACTTAAAATACATTTTAAATTAGCTACTTATTACTTTTACTTGAGTCATTTTTCAGATGGGTAATTTTACTTGTACTTGAGTAATATTTCATCCAAGTATTGGTACTTTTACTTGAGTATGATATTTTAGTACTTTTTCCACTGCAAACTGCAATTAGTATCCCTGAAACTGGGGTGAATAACCCAAACAGCAAAGGTATGAACAGGTGAAGGAAAAGAAATCCCGGAAACATACTGCCTTCCAAACTGCATGTTTACTTACCGTAAAGACGAGGGTAAGAAGAAAAGATGAGCTTCTGCAGCACGCATTGTCTTGTTCTTTAACCAGCCGGACTGTGCATATACTTTTCTTATATTCTAGGAAACATCTACCGTCTTTTATTCTGCCCAGTTAGCACACATTCGTCTCTGTCTAACTTGAAATATTATTTTGCTTCAGATTGCTAAAGATCAATTCATGGTTAAAATTCAGGACGCAGCAAAAGAGCGGTCGAAACGCTGGCGGACGCCTTGCCTCATAACAGCCGCTTTTAAAACTTCACACAGAACAGCCGAGCAGAACAAGGGGATTTATAACAGATTTTTTTTTTTTCTCCTTTTTGTTTTGTAATTTTAAACTCGCAATTATAACTAGCCATGCAGAATAAAGGCTTCAGACAAGTTTTCCAAGTGTGTTGGATTATATTTTCTTTTTTTTTCCACATGAGCACCAAAGGACTCTTTTTTTTTATGCAAAAAAAAAAAAGCACTGAACTTCAGCACAATTTAATGCTTAGAAGCACTCTAAGCTTCTTATTTGTTTATGCAATGACCCCCCCAGATCAGCCCCATCCTCTGCCTTCAGGTGACATGAGCTACCTGAGGGTGGGAGAAACAGAGAGGCTAGCACCACTTTTCCCGCGGAGAGGAGTTTGCTGGTACAGCACTGACAAAGCAGTGAAGCGCAGCCCGGTCTGAACGGGGCCTGCCATTGTTCTTGACTCCTCTTGCTCTCTCTCTCTCTCTCTCTCCGGGGGCCAATCCTTTATACATGCCATGTTCTTCTGCCATTACCATGACCCAATTTCTTTTGAACACGGCGTTTTCCAGTCGCAGAGAGAGGTAAAGCCGGTCGAGGAGCTTTTAAGAGAAACTGTCCCCTTGAGTTTAACTATGCATGCTGCTGAGTCCGACTCCAGAATGTGCTGTGTCAAGAATTTCCGCTAATGCTTGATTTTTTTTTTTTTTTTTTGCCCATGAGGCTACAAGCTTAAGCCATAGGTTCTGAGATGGTGGATTGTCAAAGCTACGCAGTTAATTAAAAAAAAGACACTTTGTATCATATAGAAACAGAGCGCTCTGCCAAAAAAAAGGACCAGATGTCCCAAACTGCTGCTCTGACTCCTAATAAAAACCCAAGTAGCACACACCCATCCCGCTTTTTGACACGATGAGCCGTTGTCATACAAATTTAGACGAGTGCGTCACATCATTTTGTGCAAGAGGCTTTCAGCTGTCATCGGTGGGTCGAGTTCAGAGTGACGACGTTCGCCCGTGCGCTTTCATCGCTTCCCCCGGTCTTGTTCGTCTAAAATCCTGCCCCCTGCTCTGGTGCCTGGCACAAGAGACGCCACGGCGTAACGTCTCGCTGAATTACTGGCCCGACTTACGACTGAATGGGCCCGTTTGATGTTCACTGCTGTCTTTTGAGCAGGGCCATATATTCAGGGCACTCAGCCGTTGTGGTCGTAAATGATTAGCACCGAGGTGGGATTTAGTAGGTTGTAATGAATGGGAGTTGATGGGATAGTTGAAGAGCACCGGGGAAGGGCATCCGTTTTCTGCAATTAGACGCTTCCTTTACCGACTGTATTCAGTCAGAGGTCGAGGTCAGGGAATCCTGTGCAGCCTTGAAAAGTATTGAAATGTATGGAACCGAATAGATTTTTCTTACAGGTCTGGATAAGTGAGGAGAAAGGAAATTAGATAAGGGAAATATTGTATTTGCATTTTCCAGACTTTACCCTGTATCCCGTTGTTAACATAAAGAATATTCCAAATAATATATAATAATAATAAATGGTTGCTTCAACAAGTGTGATTTTTGTGCTATCTTTGAATAAGAGCCATATAAAGTGTTGTGTGTATCTCTGCCCTATTCCAGTCATCCATTTTATAAAGAACATCATGTTCTCATTGGGAAGAGCATCGCAGAAACATCATATAAAAAATCCTTTTTTTTGCAATTGATAATCGTCTTCCAAAGTATGGTGAAAACCCTGTGACAATTTCAGACGTACTTTTAAATCTATAAATTAATTACAATCAGGAAGGAAGAATGAGGGGAAAAGGCTTTTGCATCACTGTGATCACAGTATTTGGGAGACTAAAGTAATTGCTTACAGCTGCATGGAGCTGCAAGTAACGTAGAAAGACCAGCAAATATATCCTCGGAATACCAGAGCAGATAAAGCTGATGAACTGAAGCATGTTGGTCTTTGCGATAACTGCATGCCCTCAGTTTGTCAAAAGCGCTTAGCATCACAATAGATGTATTATGTATATGTATAATATCTATATATACTCCCCACCACTTCCCCCCAAGAAAGGGTGCAATAAGATTAATCTAAAGTTCAGCAGTGAAGCACCAGTCATTCTCACCAGTGGTTCAAAGACAACGCGCCATCTTTACCTCCTCACTACCACCACGCTCTCATCTCAGTCTGTATTTTCAGTGTATTTATAACTTTAATAACACATACGCCTGACTGCAGTATCCATAAATGGTCTTTGCCATACATTCGCAGTTTTGTTTAGTTCTCAGATTCCCCTACTTAAAGGTTATAGCTGCAACTTTTTTCTATCAAAACAATTCATTTTTCAAAAATAATAAATCCACAGAACATCTAGATTGGTGCAGTGTAAAAATTTAAATGTTTCTGAAAAATAAATATATAGTATATAAATGTTTTTTTATGTTTGACAGGTCCAATATATCTGAATATTTACTTTTTGTTACAGTGCCAATGTTAACATGAAAGGATTCTGCAAGAATAGGAATAGTAGGTTGAAGTCACGCGAGACGGAGATCAGGCGTTGCCAGATCGTTATAAGTCAATGATGCGCTGATAAATGAGCGTTGGTGCCGACTTAAGGGAGCAAAAGGGACTCGGAAACCACGTGGAGGTTGTACAGGTAAATCAAATATTTGCTAATGCTAATAAAAGGCCCTGACAACCGGCTTGTAAGCAGTACAAATGAAGGTTGGAACAGGAGCAGGCGAGCTTGAGTGCGCCACATACTGGCCGGGAGGAGTTAAAAATTGTAGCTTTCTCCTTTGAGTCATTAAATATTTGAAGAAGAAAAAAATCTTTCATATTCACCTAATCTCAGCTGAAAATGCCTATTTTTGCCTTGAACTTTTTTTAAATAGTTTGTCAGGTTACAAGCTTCGGTGTATGGGATTTTTACACAAAGTAGTGCATAACTGTGAAATTAAAGGAAAATAATACATGATTTAAAAAACAAATGTACTGATAAAAATCTAAACAAGGCCAGCACACATTTGTGCTCAACCCCTCTGACTCAATACTTTGTTGATCCAAATTTCACTGCAATCACAGCTCCATTTCTTGTGGGGTATGTCTCTAGCAGCTTTCCACATCTACAGAGTGACATTTCAATCTGACTGAGCTCAAGCTCAGTCCGCTTAGATGGAGAATGTCTTTGAACATCAATTTTAAAGTCTTGCAGTGAATTCTTAAATGGATTTAGGCCTGGACTTTGACTGGGCTGTTCTAACACATGGATAGGCTTTGATCCATTCAGTGATCGGCATTTAATTAAAATTTTCATGGCAGCTGGCAAGAAAAAGCTGTTAACAGCAAATAGCTGATGAAAGAATGGCCTATTAGAAAGAAGGGATACAAACAGAAGAATTATATAGAATGGAGAACCTTACATTTTCCTTTAATCTAAAACAGAGCAGTTAAAACATATTGTAGGATAGGCTATACTGAAAATGGGCACACCTTAACAGTATGCAGTAGGTGATACAGTATATGAATCAGGGTGTTAAAGTGTGATGGTATATTTTGTCAGGAATATGGAAATGCATGAGGATGTAGTTGTTAGTTCCTTAAAATGTAAAGAAATCTGCCACAAAATAAACCTTGTTAATAACCCCTATCAATAACTGGACTGGTGAACTGCAATGACGAGATGCCATAAAGAGCTCTTTTTCTTCTTTTTTTTCGGTTGGGGTGTTGGGAGTATTAGAACCGATAACTTAGGGGACTCTCTTTACCACTTTTATGTATGAAATGTTCACTAATCTGCCTGGATGTCCAGAATTCAATTACTTCACCTTATTACTTTAAAAAATTATGTCTTGGCCATAAGCTTTACCCTCTCTTTCTTCCTGTGTTCTTTGAAAAAAAAAAAAAAGTTTAAAGAATATGCTTTGATCCAATCATTGCATTGCAATTCTTTTTTTTTATTTTTATTTTTTGAGGTTTTTACAGCACTAGTGGCTCATTTTTCGTACAGTGGGCTGACAGGAAAGGGGACAGAAGAGAGGGGGAGAGACATGCAGCAAAGGACCACAGGTCGGCGTCAAACATGGGTCAGCTGCGTCAAGGACTAAGGCCTTCCGTACATGGGTCATGCGCACTAACCACTGCACCACTGAAGCATGCCCCGCTCCATTGTAATTCTGACTGTATGTTAGGGATTTTGTCCTGCCAGAAGGTGAACCTCTTCTCCAATCTCAAGTCTTTTACACCCTTTAAAAGTCCCCCCCCCTCCCACTATTCAATTCAATTCAATTTTATTTATATAGCGCCAATTCATGAAATGTGTCATCTCGAGGCACTTTACAAAGTCAGAATCAATCATATTATACAGATTGGTCAAAAATGTCCTATATAAGGGAACCAGTTCATTGCATCAAAGTCCCGACAAGCAGCATTCACTCCTGGGGAAGCGTAGAGCTACAGGGAGAGTCGTCTGCATTGTCCATGGCTTTGCAGCAATCCCTCATACTGAGCAAGCATGAAGCGACAGTGGGAAGAAAAACTCCCCATTAACGGGAAGGAAAACCTCTGGCAGAACCGGGCTCAGTATGAACGGTCATCTGCCTCGACCGACTGGGGTTACAGAAGACAGAGCAGAGACACAACAAGAGAGACAAAGAAGCACAGAAGCACACATTGATCCAGTAATCTGTTCTACATTAGATGGTAATAGCGGGTGAGCCGTCTTCTCTGGATGATGTCACAGTTAATAGAACGCCAGACCAGGTGTACCTACTATGAAGAAAAAAGAGAGAGAGCACAAAGTTAAAAGCTGAAATGACAACAGTCATTTAAATGTAATGCAATGCAAAACTGGAGAACAGTAGAAATCAGTAGAGTGAGAAAAATAGACCCTGATGTCCTCCAGTAGCCTAAGCCTATAGCAGCATAACTATAGAGGTAGCTCAGGGTAACATGAGCCACTCTAACTATAAGCTTTGTCAAAAAGGAAATTTTTAAGATTAGTTTTAAGATTAGTCACTGTTACTCTTTATTCAGCTCCATCCATCTTCTTACCAACTGACGAGTCTCTGTCCCTCCTGAAACAGAGCATCTCCACAGCATCATAATGCCACCACTATGTTTAATGACGGGGATGTCGTGTTCAGCTGTATTCGTAGGGCTCTACTTGATGATTACGGTGATTTCCGAGGGTTCTTGGTTGAACTGGATTTCATCCATACTGATTGAATATGTTATTTAAACATAATAACCGGTTCAACACTTCCATTAAGGCTTTCCACGAGGTTTAGGAGCGTGTTCATGGTAATCATTTGTCCATTCCTCCAGAAGAGCAGACGTGGGGTCAGACAGTGATGTTGAACGAGAGGTTCGGCGGACCGTCTCCGCCCTAATTGAGTCGCTCTCGTTTTCCGGGTCGTTTTCATTTTGCGCCGCCACCAGCTGACATTTAGCAGCGGAGACATTTTGTGACATGGCTTTCCAAATCGTCGTAGAAACATTTGGAGGTGTGACACAACACTCTTGGCCACAAAGGGGATGCGCGAGTCACAATTTAGAGATTTTTTAATTGTGAAAGAAATGACTATGTACTCTTCTCCTCAGCTGCACATTTATTCCCTACTGTGTGTGGAGTTGTCAAATAAAACCCCAGTGTGGATGTAATGTGACATGAAAATGTTAGTAGGGTATTAATACTCTGCATTCAGCTGCACATAAAACTGTTATCACTTGTTCCCACATCCATCCTTTTTTGTCTCTGAACACACACCCCCCCCCCCCCACACACACCCTTTCAACCTCTTCCATTGCACAATAAAGTGTTTCTGCTCCAAATCCTCCCTCCTGCAAGACTAGTCCAAAACACCTTTTATTGCAAAATGCCCAGAAGGCAACTTGGTGGCTGCGCTCCTCGCCATCACATAGTTTTATTGACAGGTGCTTTCTTTTTTTTTTTTTTTTTAAATCCAACTCCATGTGTTTTTCCACATTTCTTCAGCGCTAGCGGCTTTAACCCGGGCTCGGCCGCCAAGCTTGGGAATTCAAAACCCAGTCGAGACCGTCGCATTTAAGGAAACATTTGTCAATTCAGCTTCTCGTGAGCAGCAGGGAGCTGGAAACGCTTTCCCATTCCTTCTGAGCGAGCACACAACGTCGAGTAAAACATTGATGTGCAATTATTTATACATCCTGCGGTCTCACACGCCGCCTCGCAGCGCTTTGCTTCCCTTCCTTGTCAGGAGCTCGCTAATGTGGCTTACCAGCTAGTTGAGCAGCCATTATCAGATGGCTGGGAAGTCACCAAGTGAGGCGCTTCTCTCCCAAAGTTACGGGGGGGGGGGGGGGGGGGGGGAGCAAGGCAGCGAGCCCCCCCTGCAAATCCCGTCGACGGCTCCCACAGGATGATTCTTCCAGATGCGTTTGTTTTCCCCTTCACTGACGCGTTTCAGCATGTGCAAGCACAAGGAGGTGTTTCTGTCTGTACCATAGCTCGAGCATGAATGGGTGAAAGTGGGTCACAGCTGCCAATATAAGAGCTTTTTTTTTTCAAGTAGGGGCTTTCCTTAAGCGATGAAGAGAAATGAAAGGACATGAGCCTTGTCCTTTTTTTGCCCTCATCCAGCCCACACTCTCACCACACGTTCTTGACCATGGAACGGGGAGCCACAGCGAGGCAAATCCAGTGCATGCGTTTTCTAAATAGGCTATCTCCCTCCATCTTTCAGGAATGCGGCAGCCATCTTTCTATTCCTCTTTAATATCAGCTCTGTCTCCCAATCTGGAGTGAAGCTTGCATCTCAGGCTGGCCTTATCTTTGTTGTGGTGGTGGGGTGGGGGGGTGGGGGGGGGGATCCGTTTTAGAGGCATGCATTTTCAATTTCTGTGTCTACAGTCAGGTACGAAGATTTATTCAAGCTTTCCAGTTTAAGTACTAAAATGTATTTTTTTTTTCTCGGAAATTAAAAAATCCAACTGCATTTGTGGTATGATGTTTAAACGATTTCACAAATATCCAGAAGAAAATGACTCAGTCCCCTCCTGCGGCTGCTGTTCTACTTGTCTCTCGCACCTTATTTATCGATCCTGACTCAATCGCATCAGGCCTGCCGATGACGGTCTGCATTACAAATGCCTTCTTTTTTTCTTTTTTTTTTCCAGCTCATTATCCAGAAAAACAAGAGCAGGCCTTGGAAAGTCCCCGGAGAGGCGTTTCAGTGTGCCGTGGGGGATCTCACGGAACGAAAGCGAGCGCATGAATTTGGTAACGACGCAAACTCCAATAATTGAACATCAAGAAAACAAACAGGAGCGGATGCTAACAGCTTTTACGGTTTGCGGGATACTAATGAGAAGTTCTGTGTCGTCCATATGTCTGGGGCCGCGTTCGTGTGACGCAAACTGCCCAGCTACTCTCTGCTGGCCATCAGCTGTTTGTTACACGGCTGGGGGATTGAAGAAGCCCCAGGCTTACATAAAATCAAATGACTGCGCTTCATCGCTCTGTGAAGGACACATTTCTATAGATTTTCCTGAGCTTCAATGTTCCTTCGGACAAAAACACAATGTGTATTTGCTGGCAAATTACAGCTATATGTTAAAATGAGATCAGAAGTGCCCAGACGGACACATAATAGTTACAGTTTTCTATTTGGCTGTGACTACATCCATTTATATGTTTTAGCTTTTTATTGCTCTCATTAAACAGATTGACATTAAAGATTCCCACAGTTCCAGCAGTTGCTCTGTAAGAAACCCACAAGAAAGATGTCATTAAAAAATACGACAAGAGATAACAGTTTGTTGCACATTAACTACAGGTGTAACGCTGTATACAGCTTGTGAGACAAGACAACACGAGATTCTGGCAATATCTTAGTGAAACATAACGAACTTCAACTCTCTGTTTTTATCCCAAACAGACCCGAAGAGTTCTTCTTGCATGAGGTGGTTATACCCATAAAGCATTGAAAGTAAATCTATTTTAATGTATTTTCACAAATAGAATAACTCAAACTGTGTTTCAAATAATCTCTGTTCGGTGTTAAATTATCTGCAGATTTGATCAGTTTAAATAGTTTAATATTTGAACTAGAAAGAAAGAAATCTTTAGCTGTCTTGTACATTCCAATGAAATCTGTCTTCTGCATTTAACCCATCCTTGGGGAGCAGTGGGCAGCTTCTTTACGGTGCCTGGGGAGCAATCTGGGCTAAAGCCTGGTTTCTGCTTGACACAATGGCGAGGTCTGTGCAGCCATATTACTTCATTTTGGATGCCACGCCCCTCTGCGCAGCCAGAATTTTCTGCCCCGTCCACCTGGGAACATTGCTAACAGTTCAATGTGGAAAAAACATGGTGGAAGAGCAAGCGCTCCTTTTGGCGGCAGTTTGTAAAATTAGACATTCTCCTCCATAAAGATCAACAATGATCAAAACAATGTGACAGGATACAGCAAAGCCAGGATTAAGTCTCCCCGGGGGCATTTTGGAGTTATATACAGATTGTGAAAGAGTGAAAATCTAAGACTGAATTGAAGAAGAATAAGAAATTACCATTTGAAATTGGCAAAATGCTCTCCTCCGTGGCTAGTGCCTTGGCCCGCTTGGTGCATTGGTGGTCCTCGGTGTGCGGGGCTGGGTACTCAGGAAGGCGCTGGCTAGCTTTTGGCAGCTGACAGTCTGGTCAGATCATCTGGGATTGCCCGTAGACTGCATCTGTCCGTTGCGGCTGAAAATCACTATATAAAGCGTTTTCAAGTTTGTGGGCAATATCTGCATATGCCAGATATCAAATGTGAAAATCTTGGCTGGATTGTTTTTGCATTTTAGGTTAATCAATAAACTTTTCACCACAGTTCTGGAATTAGACTGAGGTTTGAGTACTAACATTAAAAGGCGATAAATTTCCTTGCACACAGAAAAACCACAACATTCCCTAAGACTGACTTTTCATATAAACCTAGATTGGTAGACTGTGAATTCTTACTATTTACAAACCACAGATGGGTGT
>NW_023397016.1:0-75220 GCF_011125445.2 Fundulus heteroclitus
GACTTCCTCAAGGCGCCTGTCGGGCCCAAAGCCAGGGACCTGTTCGTGGGCGACGTGATCACCAACGCAGGGCCGCACAGAACAAGAAGGTGAAGTTTTCATCCCAGAGAGATGTACACTGGTAACGTACCCGCCGTACGCGGCGGGGGCGGGGGCTACCTTTACTCTGGAGACATCGCCGCCCGCCTGCACCACGTCTCGCCACACTTGGCTCTTTATCCCATAGACGACGTCTACACCGGGATGTGCCTCCGGAAGCTGGGGCTGGCCCCAGACAAGCACAAGGGCTTCCGGACCTTTAACATCGAGGAGAATACCGCGCTCACCCCTGCGCCTATAAGAGCTTGATGCTGGTTCACCCGAGGACGCCGCAGGAGATGATCCAGATCTGGTCCTGGCTCAACAAACCTGGGTTGAGCTGCTAGTCACGGTCTGGTGGGTGTGGGCCATTCCACAGCCAAAGTGACGCATTTTCTCTTGGAACAGGGTTATGACTAAACAGCAGGCAGCTTTAGGTTCAGACTACAGCGAGTCGGCCTGAACAGGATGTCGCTCAGTCTGCTGTTCTAACATGTTGTCTGGACTTGCTCAGGCTAATTCTGCTGTCCCGCTCGTTGGCCGAGCTCCACCAAAGTGAATGTCTTTAATGGAGTACAGGTATTTATATCACAACTATTTATATAGGCTTTGTAATGCTTAGATACTGTGTCAGCTCCGCCAAGGAGGCTCGCTATGCTGTATTTGAGGAAACGCCTGAAGCGTCCCCCCTGGGACTTCTGGGGTCTCCAAGTATTAATGTTCTACGATGTTGGTGAAGACGCGTCACTTCCCGCTTCTTCAGGCTTCCCGGTGAAGACTTTGTGGAGATTTTAGCTGGAGGCTAAAACTGTGCTGCTATTCCCATCAAACTCCCTCAAGTATTCCCACGTGACACTCCGGCCTGAACCAGTTTGGCCTCCAGACGTGCGTTTCCTCAGCTTGCCTTTTAAACGGGTTTCTTGTAAGGGTAGCGTCAGAGAACTTCACAGGTGTCTGATGTGGTCTGTGCTGCAGAGAGGCTCTGCTTTCATTTGTTCCTGTGGCTGTAGAGTTACAAGAGAGGCTCTGGGTAGAGTGAGATGTAAGGTGGCATGTATAAGGAACGAGGACCTGCTCTGATTCAGTGCTAAAACGTCCCGCCTGATTGTAAGCTGCTGTGAAAATGCTGCTTTACTGCGTCGTTGGAGCCTCATAGCCAAATTCTTCAAAGCACAGGTGGGACAAAGAGTTTCCTCCAAGCCGCTCACCTCTCCATCCCTCAACAAAGCCAACGCTACAACGCTGGCTGGTTTTTGTCAATGATTCATTTCAAAAAGGTCCAGATGCAGTTAGCATGTGGTTCCCAGCCTTCAGCTGCTTGACTTCTCCTCTCGCCTTTTAGCAGCGCTGTGTTTGCCTTTATGTGATGCTTATTCTAGCTGTGTGGAAAGAAGAGAAAATCCCTTTAGGTAATGCCGACAGAAGGAACCATGATAGAAAGTAGAGGATCATGTGTCCGCTTACTTTGCTCACAGCTCACATTTCTGGGCGGAAGAATCCATGGTATTAAGTTTTGTATTCTGTTTTTTTTTTTACGTTTGAATATTTTTGGAGAAGAAGAATGTTGTTGTTGTTTTTTTCATCTCCGTTAAAGAAGCTCCCCCTGCTGGTCAGGGTAATGAACTCAGGCTCGTCAATGCTGTATATGTACACTGAATGTCTCTCTAGTGTAGGACTCGTTCTCTTCTACCATTCAGACTCTAACTTCACTTCTTCTTCTTCTTCTGTCCAGACAGTAACACGTAGCAGTCCCTGGTATCCCGCTGCCTCTTGTCATCTGCTTTGAAATATTAAACACTAAAACAGGCAGAAGAATCAACAGCCACTCAGGTTTCATTCTTCACAATATTCAGCACCACTTTTAGACCACCGGTTTTTTTACTCTCGTTTTCACCAATAATTGCGTAGATTCACTCACTGGACAGTTAGTGGCTACTTGAAATGTTTACTTGGTGTTCATGTTACCTTCACAAACTTTTAAAAAAAATTTAAGTGACTGAAATTCTGTTTTGTTTTTTTTCCTCTGGTTAAAAATAATGTTTTGCCGCCTGTCCTGGGTGTGCTCTGTTACATCATGTCTTGGTTTAACTTGTGCTTCTTCCTATTTCATCACCGTCGTTGTTTGTCTTGAAGGAACTTTGTCATGTAAAGCTCACCATTGGTTTCCTTTCTCACGTTTTTCGCCCTCAGCACATGTCAGTGCTGTCTGTCCAGGGGCTGTATCGTACCACTGGGTGTGACGAGGTCAAAGAAAGCCTCAGATTATCCAGTTAATGATGGAAAGAAAAATGTTTTCATTGTGGGCGACTCTGCGTCTCCTAAACATCTTGTTTTTACTTTCACAGACAGAATGCTTCACAGGGTCCAACATGATCACCAGATCTCTGTGAGCTTTGCTTGTATTGTATGTGTAAGAGTGTGTTTCATCTTCTTTTAATCAGATTATTTAATTTTGAATAAAGGTATTTTTTTGTATGCTGATCTGTTATTTAAAAATAAATTGTGAACATAAAATCAACGAGAACTTGTTTTTCTTCAGATTCTCTGAGGTAGAAAATGTCTGAATGTCCTTTCCTCCTCCTTTCCTGGTGCTTCATAGCGCTGCTTCTCAAAAAGTTCATAACTAGTACTGCCATCGCTGCAGGAGATTTGAACCATCAACCCGGTCATATCTGTTCGAGTGTTCAGCATCCTGTTTGGAAAAACCACAGATTTAATTTAGGTGTTTTTCCAGTAAGTAAAATTAAATGAAATCTGTGGGATTCCAAGCCTTTATTTCTTATCCCGTTTATGTAAATGTTGTCCTTTCCTCCTTCGTATACTTTGTGACCTTCCTTATAACATTTAAAAGCCGGACATTGGCCTTGTACTACATACGACCCCTGGCAAAAATGAAGATCACTGGTCTCTGAGGATGTTCAGTGCTTTAAAATTTTGTCCGAGGGAAGCAGAGCAGATCAGACATGGGCACAAAACCTGCTGTCATAAGTGTAACTTTCAGGCTTTAAGAAACCTAAAAACAAATCAAGAAAAAAACGTAGTGGGTAGTCAGTGACTCAATCACCATTTTTAGCTCAAGCAGTGGGGGAAAAAATATGGAATCATGTGAAAAATAACAAAAAAGAAGACTTGAACACACAGCAGGGGACGTGCAGAAGACCGTTGGAGGGGCAGGTGCTCAAAGTTAAAAGAGGGGCACATGGGGGCACGGATTTAAAACACGATACAGAAACATATCTTGCTATACATCCTGCTGAAATGGACCCAACCCTTACTATAAAGAATGTAACATGGAATCAAGGGGCGTAGGTTTGAATTGAACTTTGATTTGAACTTTAACCCTAGGGACACTTCATGCTCTGACATCATTGGTCCTACGCAGTATGCATGCTCCATTTCTTTATGCTTGGACTTGAGCGTCAGGGGCGCGTTCTTCTGTCTAAAGAGAAAAAGCAGTATTTCTTACTACATTTATACAAATTTTATAGCAACGACACACACTAGATGCTTTTTGTTATCTGTTGCCTAGTGGGTTAGAGCATTGATCTTGGGTCCCAGAGGTTTCTGAGTTCAACTCCCACAGACTAACATTCTGGTCCGCTGAGCAAGACACTTAACCCCGATTGCTCCCCAGGCGCGCCGCACAGTGGCAGCCCACTGCTCACCAAGGGGATGGGGTAAAGATGCAGAAGTGAATTTCTCCAGTGTGAGATCAATAAGTTCTATTATTATTATAGAATTATAAAGCAGCGCCCGATCTGATGAACGTTGAATTGAGACTTTTTTTCCCACTTTGAAAAAGTTTTGCATTTGAACGTACCACAACAGAGACCTAATCAATTTTTTACCATCTGCAACATTCCAAACAGATTTCTTACATCATATATCTGAAGAGTAGATAGACAGCTTCTCCTTACCTACATCTTCTCAGACAATTAAATTATTTCCCTAACAATAGTGAGTTGTCGATGTTTAAATGTGCAGTAAATCTTAATACATAAGGAGCATGGAGGACCCAATACTGTACTTTAAGTAAGATTGGTGACACCAAAACTGAATTGTTTTCATGAGTGGTTGTCCATTTCATCACTCAAATGAGAACCAATACTATTGGTATATACTAGTAAGGACTATAAAGAACAGCAGATAAAACTTTAAGATATGTTTAAGGCCTATATTAAATTAATTTTACGACCATATCAACAGATTAAATACTTTTTACTTTTTTGGTGTACCAAATTACCCTCGTAATGAAGTAATATTTTATGGATTAAGTCCCTGATGATAAGAATGTCTAGCTCCGCCCCTGGTTTGCACTAATTTACTAATAGACAGTGTGGAAATCTTTGTACAGTAAAAGCAATGTAAATAGTGTTCCTCGGTTGTATTTGTCGTAATTCTAATTCTAGAAGTAGAAATAGTGAAATAAATAGCACTATCATTTTGTGAAATCCTAATTACGCTATTATAAATAAGTAAAAGTCTAAACAAAATATAGCAGTTGTTTAGGCAGCATATAGTGTTGTTGTGTTGTATATCATATAAAAGAAATATCACCTGCTATTTATACCTGAACTGCATCAGAGGGTCAACAAAAAATTAAACAATAATAGCAACGAAATATTGGTAAAAGGGAAACCCCTAACCTTTTCTTTTTCAGGCAGCTGTGGCAAAGAATCAGAATTTTTAATAATCTACAGTCTTTGCTTTTCCATCTTTCCAGCCGGCTTCAGAACTCCAGCCTGGCACAAAATATTTAGTTTTATAAAACAGATTAGGTTTCTGTTGATAAATGCATTATACTTCAGAATTAGATGCTATTTTGAGATGCTAACGTTGGTTACTTACATTTCTCAAGTTCCATAAATCAAAACAGTCTCGCCTGCTTCTTTACAGAACTGCACTCAGCAGCTTCACCTATTTTACTGCAGATAATTAGTTTCTTAACTGGGACTAGTTCCGTAGCCTAGTATTAATTGTGGTAACCACAGTATTCCTGTATGACTCAAAACTGAAATCTCCGCTCCAAGCAAGCACGCACACGGACAGATTAGAAAACAGCCAATCAGAAAGAGGGAAGGCGGGATTTAAAGCAGTATAACCAATGACAGTGGAGTTAAACAGCACAGAGCACAGTCAGTGTGCTTGCAGATTTAAAGGGGCAGGACCACTGAGCTATTTAATACACTAGAGTGCTGATTTTGCCGAAAAACTGAAGTCACTGGCCGCCATCTTGCTACTCCCTACTCTCACAGAATCCCATAGGATTTGGTTGCAACAACAAGCAGTTTCTGGCTGAGTGAAAATATTTCACAGGTAATTCTACAGTCAGTGGATGTACTAACACTATTAACTACTAGGAATTAGGTGCTGAAATATTTTACATGTTATTCCATATTAAATATATATATATATGTATATATAAGTATGTGTATATGTATATATGTATATATATATATACACATATGTAAATATATGTTTTTGTACATTGTTATTTAGATATTTATAAATGTTAAACATATTATTTAAATAATATGCAAATATAAAATGCAAAATATTTCAGCACATGACTTTCTCAGTACTTGATATTTTTAGAACATAACATAAAAGTATATGGCATTTGACATTTTAAAAGTTCTTAAGCCCCCCCTGAACATGAGAAAATCCTCGTTATTCGATGCTGTAGCGCACATATTCCCTAGTTACTGGGGGGAAATAGGGAGTAGTACCAATATGGCGGCTGGTGGGCTTCAAAGCGACTCGTTCAAAACAGACGGTGATTAGCACTCCAGTGTATTATATAGCTCAGTGGGCAGGACAGATTGGCCAGCGTGAGGCAGCGGAGCTGGGAGCTGCGAGAGGAAAAGTAGGGCAGAGTGAGGGTACGTTATGTGGATCATGTAACCAGCCACGTTATATCTAAATTATTATTATTTTGGACATGCACCATGCACACACACACCAACAAACACGCACACATTAAAAAAAAAAAAAAAAAAAAAAGTGACAAAAGGGCACTTTGGGCACCAAGGGGCAAAGGGGCAGGTGCTCAAGCCCCCTCCGACCCCCCCTCTGCACGTCCCTGCACAACAGTAGCGCTTTCTTCCTCAGTCTGGCTCCAACGTTCTCTGGTTGCTGTTGCCGTGTCATGAACCAGTCTCCTCAACTTTCAATAACTGGATTGAGATCTGGACTATTTGCAGGCCATCACATTGACCTTCTGTGTCCTTCAAAGAATGTTTTCACAGTTGTTGATCCCATCATCATCCCCAAACATCCTTTCAATGGACGGGATAAGAAGAAAAGTGTCCAAAATGTCAACGTAAACTTCAAGAAGCTTTATTTTGTCATGAATTACCATAATGACATTTGGAGGAAATACACATCGCACACAGATAAAATATATATGCATGCTCGCCTTTAACAACTGTCCCATCTTGTCTGGACTTGGTCCAGATTGTGGATGCAGCTGTTGTGAACAACTAACATCTTTTGCAACGCTGCCATGATTTACCTTCTTTAAGATGTTTGTTAATCCTCCCCTTTGTTCCAGACGACCTCTCTCATGTTGGTGCCACGCTTCATGTCAGTCTAAGGTGTGATCACTTCTGTTTAACTGCAGACAGATGAGCAGATCTGATCTGATGCATGTGTTCAATTTGGGAAGTAAAATTTTCTTAAAGGCAGAAAGCTGCCATTTAGACTGACTGTAGCTTCATGTCGTGTCTGATCTGTTTTGTTTTCGACAGAATTAAATAACTGAACATCCTCCGAGACTGCCGATTCCATCATTTTTGCCTGGTGTTATATTTGTTGAAATCCAGCTTTGGTTTCGCTACTGGTACAAAAGATTGACATCACCCAGGAAATCTGACATCTGCTCTGCTGTTGTGGGATATAGACACGTCTCTGTCTTGTACACGACTCCGTAGAGCGCGTTGGAAAAGTGAGGTTTGCAATCTGGTTGGAAATGTATGTATACGTTTTGATATCTCGTTTGTTAAGATGGGTAGAAAATGTAGTGTAGTGGGTTGCTCACCTGCCTTGATTTACACATGAACTTAAGTCCTCTGCTCTAATTCATCCCAAAGGTGTTCTGTGGGCTGAAGTCAGGATTATGTGCAGGTCAGTCAAGGTCGTCCACACCAAACTCTCTCATCCATGTCTTTATGGACCTTCCTTTGTGCTCTGGTTCAGTCATGCTGGAAGAGGAACGGCCATCACCAAATTTTACACGTGGCACAGTCAGATGAGTAGCGTTCTCCTGGCAACCGCCAAACCCAGACTTGTTCATCAGATTACCAGATGGAGAACCGCGATTCTTCAGTCCAGAGAACGTGTGTCCACTGCTCTAGAGTCCAGTGGCGGCGTGCTTTACACCACTTCATCCCACGCTTTGCTTTGCACTTAGTGATGTATGGCTTGGATGAAGCTGCTTGGCCACAGAGACCATGAAGCTCTCTACTCTCTGCTCTTGAGCTAACCTGAAGACGACATGGAGTTTGGAGGTCTGTAGCGTTTGACTCTGCAGAAAGTTGGTGACCTCTACGCACCTCAGTTCACATAAACTGAGAGAGCAGGGGATGCTAACACTTCCAAGTTGAGCTGCTGTTGTTCCTAATCGCTTCTGACAGCTCACTCTGGAATATTTAGGAGTCCACTGAGCGCCATAGAGCGCCCCATTATTTCCCAAATGATTGTAGAAACTGTCTGCATAGCTTGCTGTTCAATTGTATACATTTTTGTCCATGGTAGTGATTAGAATGCCTGATGACAGCTTCCTGAGTAACGCTACTTGCAGCACAAGACTCGTATTTGGACCACAGTCTGAGAACCAATACTAAAATGGCCAGAGATTCTCTAATTTACTCAAGAGCAAATCCAGAATTTCTTTCAAGTGTTATCGTTTAACTCTTAATAGGCTGAGAGACTCTGGAAGTGTGTTTTATAAAAAATAAAACCTGAAGCCTAGACCCTGTTAGCGATTAAGTAAATACTGTAGCAACAATGGGGGCCTGTACAATTTATGTGGCGATTATTGTTGAGAATAAAATTAAGAAAGCAAGAAAAGAAATTATGCACCAACACCAAACCATCTAGTCCTTCAGTAAAATCGCAAAAAAATCATAAACTAAAAAATTTGTTTTTTGTATGGTTTGTGAATTTCTTTCTTGCGTTATTTATACTATGAGAACACAAAGCAATTCTGTTCAATTGTAGCAATAAAACCATACAAAAAAACAAAGTTGGGAGAATTAATGTTGTGCTAGCAGCTCTCCACCAGCAGAGGGCAGCAGTGTTTCAATGGCTAAAAATGAATTAGGATTATTTCTATGTTTTAGGCGCCTGCTCCTCTTCGCTGCTTCTGTGCCTTTGAGTCCAGCTTGTCGGCAAGAATTAAAACAGGATGTTGGGTCTGGTTTGCTCTCTGTGTTTAGTTTAGCTGATAAACATGTCTGTCCTCCGGTCTGGAGCTTCTGAACTAACATTTACACTTGAGTGATGGCCATCAGTCACGCTGCCAGCTTTATATTTTTTATATATCCATCAACATAGAGGGAACAGTATGCCAAAGATAAAGTACAGGACAGGGCACAATTTTGTATGTTCTTACACTTTTAAATGTATAATTGTCTGTTACATAAAGCCTTTTTCAATTAATGAATATCTAATATCAGCTGATGCTTCACTTTTGCGTGTATCCTCATCCTCACATGTGGGATGAATGAAAGAGGAAACTGTTGGCTGGACCACCGTCTCCCTAAGGCATAGGAATGTAAAACAGGGATCTTCAGTGTGGGAGCTCCTCCAACAGAGATTCACTGACCTTTTAGGGAGTGCTGTTAAAAATGAGATTCTGGAAGTCCACTATCAGAGAAGCTGCAACTAAAGCCATCAGAATTTGTGAAATAACTTGTATCAGTTGCCAACAAAACAAAGATCTTTGTACATCAAAGCATATTTTACTTTTGTTGTATACCACTTTGGTTCTTAAATGATAAAATATAATCTCTCTGGTTGCAGAAAAGAATCCAGATGAATAAAAATGCTACGAATTATCTGTTATCTTAAGGGAGCTGCCTCTATATACGTTTTTATTTTTCCTTTTTCCTCTTCCGTTGAGACTCTACAGTTGCATCCTGTTGGTGGAGATTTATCCTCAGGATGATTTCAGCACTATGTGTCTCGCGTCCTGCCGTGATATCCTGTTCAACCTCCAGAATAAATTTAGACAAGAACATTTCTCTCCCAGCACTTCAGAGCTCATGGCTTGTTGTTTTTTTTTCTGTAAATGGGGGCCATCTGCTGGATGTGATTATATGTCAAGAAGAGAAAAGAATCTTGTAAAAGTGCCAGATTTAACCATACAAGGGTCATTCCCTCTGCAGTTCGCAGAAGGTGATAGAAAAAGTAAATAAAAAGCTATTTCTCCACAGCCTCTGTTTTATAAAGAGAATAATGTCATCAGATGTCATCTGGATCTGACTGTTTACAGAGTATGAATATAACAGCATAGAAGTAGCTTTTATTGTCCCTCAGTGAGGTAGGCCTAAAGTAAAGGCAAATCAAAGCATACAGATGCACAAAAGTCAAAATAAATAAATAAAAACACTATACAATAAGGGCAAAGGTACAATATAATAAAAAAAAATGCTGTACAGTTGTAAATATGTACTCAGATAAGTAGAAATGTGCAACTGTGTAGGGTTTTACATTTACATAAAAAGTACAAAAACATGGATGTATGTTTATGCATAAAAAGGATAAAAACAAAGATTTGAGGGAAAACTGGGAATATTTTTAACAAAGCAAATGTTTTGAGTGCAAACGCATGAAATCGTGCTCTTAAATTATAATATGAACCCTTGATATTTGGCAGGTAAATCCTCCCATGTGTCAACACCTTCTGCTTTTGTTGGGAGCAGTGGTGGTTCTAAAGTCTAAAAGCTGCATGGAGGAAAGATCAGTGATCCCGCTCCTTTCTGCACCGAGGATGCAGCAGTCTGTCGCTGAAGGAGCTCTGCAGCTCTGCAACAGCTCCATGCACGGGTGTTAGACATTCTCCAACAGTGATGTGATGGATGCCAGAGTCCTTCTGTCTCTCACCACCTGCACTGGGTGGAGGAGGCATCCCAGGACAGAGCTGGCCCTCCTGATGATCGCATCTAACCGCTTCCTCTCAGCTGCAGATGAGCTGCTGCTCTGACAACCTCCACCATAGAAGATGACTGATGCCGCCACAGAGAAGAAAGAAGCTTGTTCCTAACCTGAACTGCTGAAAGGGACAGGATGGAGGAGGGAGGCTGTGGGATTCTCTGAGACGGATCTGGGAGATGGCTGAGAGGTGTCAAGTTCAAGGAGGAAAGGCAGGCAGTCAGTTCTTAGTCAACCAATCTGCTATCGACGGATCTGTCAGGTTTTTGTAAAAAGGCACAGTGCAATAACTGCTGCTCTTAAAGTGGTAGATGACTTCCTAGATGCTCTAGATAGCTGGTTCTCAAACTATTTAAAACTGTTTTAAAGGGAGTGCCTCAAGGTCCCATACTAGGACCATTATTGATCACCATTTATGTGAAGAACCAGGGTGATAACTTGTCTGATGCTGCGTTTCATCTTTATGCCAATGATACTGTTATTGATTGTTCATCTTCTTCAGTCTCTCAGTCACTTACACTTCTACATTATAGCATGCAAAACAGTACAAAAGATTAGCTGGTTTCTAAGCTTAAACATAAGGTGGGTTTCTTTTCCTTTTTTAGAAACAAAAGGTGTTTCTCACTTCATGTCAGGAAGCACTTGATCCCTTCCATGTTTCTCCCCCCTGATAGATTGTGGAGATCTGTTCACATATTCTACTCTGCATACCCAGAACCAGAACCAGACATGGAGAAGCAGAATTTAGGTCTTATGCTCCACCTCTGTGGAACAAACTCCCAGAAGACCGTAAAAGTGCTGAAACCCTGAGTTTAAGGACAAAAACCTATTTGTTTAGAGTTGCCTTTAAATGTTAATGTAAAGTTTGTAGTCCACCTTATCTTATATCTTGACCTGCTGCTACTATTCCACTGCAATATTCCTCTGTAATGTTTTCTTTTCTAATATTCTGTTCATGTACGGCACTTTAAATTGTCTTGTTACTGAAATGTGCTTTACAAATAAACTTGCCTTGCCTTATGGCAAAGCCAGGAGTGATTGCAGCTATCAAGTACGTCACTGTGCATTTTATGCCAAACCAAATTGTCCATCTCTATCTGTTCTCAGACACTTTCACTGGGTGGTTTTTTATTTTTCTATAAATGCATTTCTTGGTCATATTCCTACATATTTATACTAATTTCTGTGTAAGAATCTAAGCCATTCAGTGTGTGCTTCCAGGATTCATTCTGATGCAGGGCACCAAAGTCAGAAGACCTTTCAATTTACTGCTCCTGCAACCTGGGGTAAAACGCAAAAGGTAATTTTAAAGTTCAGACACATTAGCTCACTTGGCTCTTGTAACTGCCCCAATGTTTAATTAGGACTATGTGATAATGCCAGGGTATTTTTTTTTTCTTAAAATGTAAAGCTGTTGTTTATATGTCTGTGTATTTAGTCTTGTAGTATGTTTACGCTGCTGTCTTGGCCAAGTCATTTTTGGAAAAGAGGTTTTAATCTCAATGAGGTTTTTCTGGTCAAGTAAACGAAACTACAAAAATGAAGGTATTGCAGCGGGGGAGACTGAACTGGAGGAAGAGTAACTGTATAATGAAACTTGCTGAAGAACTGGTTCAGGTCCTTCACCACCTGAAATCTGCGGTCTTGGAGCTCGGTTTGTGACCTGAAATTGTCTTCAGGCTCTTCAAAACCCCACTGATGTTGTTCTGCCACCGCTGATCCTGAATCCTCTTCCTGTAGATGGTCTTACCATCTCTAATCTTCCTTCTCAGTTTCTTCTCCTCCTTTTTTCCTGATCTAAAGGCTCTCAGTTCTGTTTATTTTATTTATGTAGCGCCAATTCAACAACAAGCCACCTCAAGGAACTTTACAAAATCCACTTTACTCTCCTCTTCTCCTTGAGGAGACTTATTTCAGGGTTGATCCAGGGCTTGCTAATGGAGAAACATTGTATCTTCATGAAGGGCACAGCATTGTCCACACAGAAGTTAATGTAGTCCGCAACGTGGTCAACGATGTTATCAACGATCTCCCCGTGAGGAGCACAGAGTTTAGTGCAGTGGAGCTGAAACAGTCCCTCAGAGCTCCTTCTTTCCTCTCAGACCAGCTCTTCACCGTGCATCTCACAGCTGGTTCTCTGTGTACAAGGGGTTTATTCACAGGCTGGAGATGAACCAGGTTGTGATCCGAGCCCCCCCACCCCCAGATGAGGGAGAGGTTGTATGCCTCCTTGGTGTTCTAAAGGAGGCATTTTATTGTCTGTGGTGTGGAAGGTAACACGCTGGGTGAAGGTGGGAAGAGAGGAGGATAGGAAACATGATCGAAATCGCCAGAGATCAGAAAAAGGGCCTGGAGATATTGTTATGAGTCTGCTGGTGACTGTGTTGCAGCAATGGCACGTTAACCAGATGATGTGTAAAGTCTTGAGGTAGATAACACAAGCTCCTGCTCACAGCAAGTAGCTAAATATCTTTACTACAGAGCTTCTGTTCAATAGTTACATTCTTTTGGTCAGGAGTAAATAAAAAATGTTTATTAGTGTGTCAGGAGTTAGCGCAGTTAGACTTATCCGTATTACCAACCTGCATGCTGCTGCCGGTAGCCTCTCTTTAGCCAGGTTACTGCCGCCGATTCACCCACTTTGTTGGGAAGGGATCTCAAATTTCCCATGACGATGGCGGGTATGCAGAGTCTGTACCTTCTCCTCTTGTAGCAACGTCCGATGCCAACGCTGTTACGGTTTAGGTTTTTTGCTTTGTTCTGGACTAATTAGTTTATACTTTCCTCAGCAAACCACCCCTGTCACCTCCCTGTCCACTCTCCAGTCAGCCCAGTCATCTGCCCAGACCATTTCCACCTGTTGTCACTAATTAAGTTCCAATTCTGCTCACCTGCCTTCATATACCTGTCTGACTGACACACTTGCTGCCAGATCGTCATTTCTGATTACACATTTAATTTCCGAGAACTTCACATCTCCTGACTCGTGCCCTGCTGGCGTGTTTTTTTTTTTTTTTAATTTGTCTCCATGCTCCACCTGCTTCGGCTCAAGACTGGTAACACCTGCATCTGCTGGTTTGTTTTTGCTTTTCTCAATAAACACCTTTTACGTAACTCTGTGTCCGGCTGAATTTCCGTAACCATTACAACTGCATGTCCCCCGTCTCTTCCTTCTCAGCAGGTGGCCAGGTGGGAGTCCAAGGTACCAGGAGCTAACAGCTGATCTCTGGTGTACACAATGGAAGTGTGACTACTCAAGTCATGTGACTACTCGAATGACGTAAAAAGGAAGGATCTCTGTTAAAGGCTACAAACCCTAAATCCATTTGAAAATGCAGCAGGATGTAAAGATAGCTGTTCCCAGATGTTCCCCATCCAGTCTGACTGAGCTTGAGCTTGGTTGTGACGAAGAACTGTACAAAGGGGACATCACACTGTTCAGGTTGTGGTTATACCGAAAAAAACAACAAAAAAGAAAAGGTTGGAGTGGTGTGAATATTTCTGCAGTGCACACCAGCTTCATTTCAACTTTATATTTCAGCATTAGCTCACAGTGAGTGACGAATGTTGCCTCATGAAAGAAGCTGTGACTTGGAGATGGTGAGTCACAGTTCTGACCCAAACTTTTACAGCTTTACCACCAAAAGTCATTAGAAATGTTGTGTTGATGTTTAAATACGACCATACAGCCGCAGAACCCAGGACACACTTGATGGGTTTTCGTCTTTATGGTTTCTGCAAACATCTCAGATATAATTGGAGTAAGAAGTCTGCAAGAAAGATGGATGAGAACTATGTTCTTCATCATAACTTCTGTCTGTAAACACACACAAAACCAACCAGATGTTTCATGGCTGTTCAGTAAAGAATGTTACTAATAAGCAGACACTTGATGACTGGAATAATAATACCAAATGATTATCCTGGTATTTGTTTTATCTCAGTGATGCAGCTGCAATACAGTTTTGAGTTCTTGAGGCTGGATGGTATTATAGCTCATCCACCCTTTGGTTTTAACAAAAACGAAGCTCACAGTTTTTCCACTCGAGGTTTCAGAAGGAGAATGCTGCACTCTGATTCTTTACATTCTTTGGGGAGAGCAGAAATGTGGAGGCGAGGGTATAAAAACACAGCCTGATCAGAGGGGTACCAGCACAGAGGGGAAACGGTGGAGTGTGGTGTTGCAAGGAGGAGGAGAGAGGGGAACAAAGGGTGAAGGAAAAGGCACAGAGAGAAAACTGAGCAGGAAGAAAAGCAGAAGAGGTGAAAAATAGCCAATACAGGAATACCGAGGGAGAAGTGAAAACAGTGCAAGAAGGGAAGAAAATTGTGCAAGAGAAACTAAGTAGGAGGGGAAAAAGTTCATTAACAGATGGAAAACCTCTTACCTTTCATCCCACATAATTACATGTGCATAGAGGTCACACTACTTGCTCTGTCTTACACCCGACGGTGGATGATGGCCGCTGACGCTGAGCCCGGTCAGGCTGCAGGTTTCTTCCTGTTAAAGGGGAGTTTTACTTTCCGCTGTCACTACAGGTAAGAGGGATTGCTGCAATGTCAACGGCAAAATGCAATCTGCTGGGTTACCTTAAAGTTTTAATCACCTTGAATAATAAGTTGAGCTTGACAGCATGGTTTATTAACTATGATTACTTTGAATTCATCCACTTGACTCTAGAGAATGTATATCTGTGATAGGAAAGAGAAGTGGGAATGGTAGTTAAACATCCAGACAGAAAATGGAGTATGGGATTACGTGTGGAAAGATTCCCGAAGAGGGATTAATAGTCAATTATGGCAAGACTTTGATTGAAAATTGAAAGTTAGGTATTTTTACACCCCTCCTATAATTTAACATTTTGTAAAGGACCCTTCAAAGGCAGGGTCCTTTTACAAAATTTGTTGTTTGAGAAAATGTGGGAGAATAGGACACTATACACACATATTCTGTGATTGTCCGGTTATCCAAAAATATTGGAGAAATGTAAAATATGGAGTATGAGGGAAAAAATTGAGAATGGAGGCTCCATTAAATCATCTGTTTTATTTACTGTGGGTTATGTCAAATCAGGATTTCAATGTAAATCAAAGATTTTATTATTGGTTGCGACAAAATGTATCAGTGAATTGGAAACATTTGAAACCCCCAGCAATAACAGAATGGAAACAGAGAACAGAGATATAATGTACCTCTGTTCTACAAATGAATACTGATCTCTTTGACCAAAGGTAGCGTAATATTGAAATGTATTTGGTAATTTGATAAAGTGGGTTCCTGTTCTGAAGCATTGCTGCTTTGTATATTTATTAAGACAATATTTTTTGTTTAAAAGCTGTACATGTATGAGCTGTGTCTTTTTCTTTTCTTTTTTGTTTGCTCAGTGTTTTTTCCCTTTGTTTTCACAATTTTAGTTACATTATTTGTGTAATAAATGCAGAGAATATTCAATGTCAAATTATGCAAAAACCTCAAATAAAAAGTTCAAAACAGACACTCCTCAGTGAACACACACCCAAATCTGAACTCTTTCCAGCTCTCATCACATTCTCTGTGTCCCACTCCTATTGTTGTTATAAAAATTGGAAAATATTTATTTTCTGTTTATGTCACTCCCTTCTTCTTCCTCCTTTCATTTCCCCTGTTTCCCACTCAGCTAATCTGCAGGGTGCTGGATCGGCCCTCTCCAAATCTCAACTGTGAGAAACTATCCCGTGATCGTGTCAAATCCAAGTAAACCTAGAGCAGCACATGGTTTCCTTCCATTCCCAGAAGTTTAATACCTGGGAAACCAACCTGAGACTTCACCACAGCACGGCTCCATTCCAGCTTGTTACATTTGTCTGATACCCAAGGTTCAGACTGACTTGTTTGTTATCTTCAAACAGATAGAATATTTGCTGGATCTCATGGCAGGGTGAGGTTTTGGCTCCTTTGCTCAGATCTGTATCAGCTAGGAAAATGGCTGGAGCTGTTTGAGCAATCTGAACTGAAGATTAAAAACACACTGCGAGCCTTTATTGTTTTCTCTCTGTCTTGTGCCAACTACTTGCAACTTGGATAGTTTGCAGGGTGCAACGAATTAAGTTGAAGCATAACTTTACTCGTGTTTGTGCTGCATCCTCAGCTGCACTCTCGTTTCAAGGTAAATAATGATAATCATCTGAAGTGAAACATTCAGTTTTACTCTACAAGGATGTTCCGTACAGACGTTGCAGAACATCACGGAAACCGAGTCAGAATATTTTCGTTAACCTGAGTTGTAAGGATAAAAGATCAGGGGAGTGGCATCAACAAAATATTTGTTTTACTCCTAACACTGAACCTAGGGTGTGAAATGAAGCAAAGCCAGGAGTGAGGACAAGTTTTTTCCAAAAAGTGCTTCATGAATTACAAAGATCCATCCATCCATCCATTTTCTAATACGCCTATCCCTTGTGGGGTCGCGAGGCGCCTATCTCCAGCTGTCAATGCGAGAGAGGCGGGGTACACCCTGGACAGGTCGCCAGTCTGTCAAAGGACAAAGAACCATTCACGCACACACCTATGGACAATTTAGAGAGACCAATTAACCTAAAAGTCATGTTTTTGGACTGTGGGAGGAAGCCGGAGTACCAGGGGAGAACCCACGCATGCACAGGGAGAACATGCAAACTCCATGCAGAAAGACCGAGGGCTTGAACCCAGGACCTTCTTGCTCGATGCCAACAGCGCCACGCACTGCGCAAGATTTGCACTGAAAAATCAAACACGTTGTTTAGACAAACTGAGATAACAATGCGGTACAGCGCGCGAGCTATTTTTAGAAACACAACGTCACAATGACGTCACCTCACGTGGTACGCAGTGGGGCAAACTCCTGAAACCTGCCGCTGCTTTGCTTTAAAAGAGACGTGCGTTAGCCTAGGTTTTACTCGGTAAACGACTGCTTTTTCCAAATCTAAGACCATGGTTTTTAAACATTGTTGCTATGGAACGGGCAACAGCGACTCAAGTTACGCTGATCGGCCGCATATGAAGGATGTTTTCTTCAAGACTGCCAAGGAGAAATGTGTGCTTGGAACACCGGGGCGGTCGGCCTACACAACAGTTCAACCCGGAAAAAGTTACCAAATTCAAGTACATATGTAGCAAGCATTTTGTCGGAGGAAAGGGCACAACCGAAGAACATCCTGACCCAATTCCAGCGACATCAAGTCAAGGTAAGAGTATTTTGGTGGCCGACATGTTAATAATGAAGCGCCTGCTACCATGACAGCATATAGGCTATCATGGTAGCAGGCGCTAACATGATAGCCTGCTACCAGGATAGCTTACTCAAAAACATTTCAAATAAGACAAACATTAAACATATACCCATTCCTGGACGGTGATTGCAAACAACAACAAA
Organism: Fundulus heteroclitus; assembly: GCF_011125445.2. NCBI lineage: Eukaryota > Metazoa > Chordata > Actinopteri > Cyprinodontiformes > Fundulidae > Fundulus > Fundulus heteroclitus. The sequence goes on from NW_023397016.1 coordinate 17,625, forward strand.
AAAAAAACGGCCGACGCTGCCATGACCGCCGCGCAGAAAAAAAACCCAAAGCTTACCGTTCATCATCTCGGCCAGTTTTCCAGTCTTTTTAAGCCCTCGAACCTCAAGCCATCGTTTGAGCTGAAGGTTGGTGTGTTCTTCGACAGTTCGGCCAGTAATCCGTGTGCCTGGGACATTGTCTTGGGAAAGTTTAACGGCTGTAAAGTCGGTCAGATCGCTGGTTCTGTTGCGCTTGTAATAGCTGGGTTATCCGTGCGTTCTCTCCTGTATGCCCTACCTAAGCGGCAAAAGGGGCGTTGCTCTTGAGACGGTGACGTCACGTGCGCGGTACCGCATTGGAAGTTGTTTTTTAGGAAAGATTACTATACCTTAATTACCACTCTGCCTTAACTTTGTGCAAGTTATTTGATTAACATAACTTGAGTTTCATAATGAATATTATTATTATAGTTAATTAAACCTAATTTACCCCCTTATCGCCTGACTTTATATACATGTATATAAAAAACTTTGTCTGTGTTTTTGCATTTAAATTTTAATTTAGTTGCTAAATTAAGTTGAGATTGTTACTTTGACTCTTACACAAAAATAAATAAAAATGTAGGTGTGTTGCAAATTTGTAGCAACAGGCATAACTGTAAATACAAATAACCCAGTTATTAAAATGTAATAACATCAGAACATAAACAACATATCACATCTGTTACACTGTAACAACTAGTCTTTTAAAGACAAAATAACATTCAACATGTTGCACATTTAAAATAACAGCTGCAACAGTTAACAATAACATACAAATAACACTGTAAGAAAAATGTAACAAGTAGCAAATCATTCTGAATTTACCCTAGTCGGAAGTAGGTTTGAAGAGAAGGTATTTGGTCTTGGAGAGCCTAATGACAACAGAAACCATTTCAAAGCAGTCATTTGTTGTTGTTAGTTTTTTTTTTTTTTTTTTTTGTCTCTGCTGAGTTTGCCTATTTTGTGAAAGCCTTTAAGTACAGCTGAGACGCTCTGAGGCAGCTTTGTTTGTGCTTTTGATTCACTTACAGCTCATCAGTCTGTTTAGGAAAGTAATGAATCAAATTACTCAGGCTAAGTTACCCAGGAGGCCACAGTTTGCTGAACATAATTGTGTTGTTCTGTCATTTGCTGCACCTCAAGTGATTGATTATAGGGATGCAAAATACTGAGAAGTCTACAGCTCACTCAGAGCAGAGTTACAGGTTTTGAGTCTAAAATGCTTGTGTTATTGTAGCAGTAAACACAAATGCAGTGATGTGAAGTAGAGGGGGAAATATCCTTCTGCAGCTTTTTAACCTCATTTTAAGATCAAATTAAGAAACGGAGCGATCTAATGATCCATGTCCCAAACTGCGTTCTCGTCGTTCTCATATGACCATATATGGTTGTTGTGGCATTTGGCTCAAAACTTGTGGTTACACGGTTAAACAGCTGGGATTTTTGGGGTGGTTCACTCACTTTTTAGGAAGCTGCTTTGAAGGACAGCCAGTTCCTTTCACCCCCCCACTATGTTTATTGGATTCTATGCTTGATCAGTTTAAAAGTTTTAGTCCAACAAATTAAACACAACCAGAAAGTGCAGCTTGTGTTTTTAGGAAACCTGGAAGACGTATCATCCTTCAGCTACTCTACAGCAGTGAGTCTCAAATTACATGTTCAAAGGTCCTAATCTGATTATTAGATAAGGTCAGAGCTTCAGAACAAATAACTTCAGTTACCTTTTGTGACAGCTTATAACCAACAGAAATTGCACGTTTACCCACAGTTCCTCAGGCCAAGGCAAACTACTTGCATCCGACCCTTCACTCCCCGATCCACGGTTCATATTCTCGAGTGAATACTTGATCTCGCCAGTCTGGTTGTCCGTAGAGGGAGCCTCTACACAGTCAGCAGGTGGGGGGAAAACCTGTAAGTATCCGAATGTCAGGTCGGACAGATCAGATGGTTTGGTGTGTTTCAGCCTTTAGTCCAGTAGTGCACCACAGTTTTCATCCCCCTGGAGTTCCTGGGTAGTTTTTTCTGCTCCAACACAAGTTTAACTGAGTTCTAAAAAAAAAAAAAAAACTTCTATAAGGTACAAGCAATGCTTTGCCTCTAACATACATAACTTTATTATAAAGAAATATGTCTTCAGTGAAGGCAATCTTGCTCTGCTGAGGATCTTTGCACAGGGTTAGCATACACCTTCTCTGTTTTGATATGTTTCTGTGATAATTCAGCTCAAAACCTTTTCTTTATGGTTCCAATGATCTGTGTGTGGACAAAGCCTACAGACACACTTCTTCCCCTGCCTCATGAGCTGAGTTATTTTGCTTTTAAACTGTTTTTTTCTGGCTCCAGATCTGGATCCCCAGAATCAACATGTTAATACATGAGTAATAACTGACCAGTTATCCAAAAAAATTCACATATTATGCAGAACAATGATATTTTTAAGCTTACCAGCCTTAAACGCAATGACTGTGACAATACATTGACCAAAGCATCACTGTAGTTAAATGATTTATGACTTATGTTACTCTGCGGCTCTGGAATCCAAACAAAGTACATGCAGGGACCCAGAGTCAGTGGCCATCTGGTTTGTGTTTCTTCTGATTCATTTAGTGCTCGCTGTGTGGTTTCTGCTTCCTTGATTTAATTCATTTTACAATTCCTTGAATAACACTGCTTGCAAGGTTTATAAAATGGTGTTGGCCTGTATGAATCAGCACCTAACATGATACTGCCGATGATGACAGTCTAGTGAGATCAGATGATACTTTCATGACGACAACAAGTTGCATTTGTCTAAATGACACATCCCTTCAATAACTTTTTAATCCCATTTCTGCACATTGTAAGTGACATTATTTACTGGGCTAGTTTTGCCATATTAATCAAATTGCTATAAATTGACAGCCACATGTATGGTGCTCCAAGGAAAGCAACTGTAAACAAATTTATCAGCTTCAATTTCAGGATTTTAATTCTGCATTGATTATATTCTCAAAGGATGACTTGTAAGATTTTCAGAGTTAGATTATTTTTTTAGCAATAAAATAGGAACTTGTTTCAAGGCGTTTTACACAACACATTTTCCGAATGCATTCCTGACTGTTGGTATTAGAAAAATGTTGAAGAGAAAATCTTTATGTATAGTTGAGGTGTTGTTTTCTGCTTTATGAAACCTTATTTATTATTTATTTTGACGGGCCGACTTAAGATCCTCTCCTTAAATGGAATTCAAAATCAGATGTGATTTGTATAATACCCAGATTTTTTTTACTGAGATGCCTCTTTATCAAATGAAAGATTATTCCAAGCCACAAATGCAACCCAAAAAAAGGAGGCTATATCTCCAACTGCTGTCCTCCCAGAGGCAGAAAGAAAGGGCTGTAAGTAAGTCATTTAATATGGGAAATTTTACAAGCTCAGCTGTCTGCAAAAACGTACTCTGTAAACCACTTCTGAGCTGCTGCTGCTTTCCAAAGGAGCGGGGGGGGGGGGGGGGGTGGCATGGAAACCCTCTCTCCATGAACTGAAGGCCAAACTGAGGCCCTGGATCACTTCATGTTATTACACCTGCAACCAATAAGCGGACTAGCAGGACTCTCTGCACGCTGGAGACCGACCAGTGAGAAAATGAGGCATCCCGCTGCTCGTCTGTCCCCGTTTATCCATCTTATCGTTCCTTTATTTGCATCTTATTCTCTTCCTGCCCACTTCATTTGACTTTTTATTACATTAAAGGGGAGTTTAGCAGCATCTGTTGAAAGAGTATGACTTCTGTGGCGTCTCGCTACACCGCAGTTTGATTGAAACGAACAACTGTTTAACCTATTTGTTTCTGCTTAATCTGTGATCATAATTTATTTTATCTCATGTTTCACATAGAAAAAAAACTTTCTGTGTCTATCTGTCAGACTCTCTGCAACACTGCCACAAATATTAAGGTCTCCACTTGTTTCTCTCATGTTTGTGTAGCTGGAATGGTAAAAAAAAACTCCTAATAATAAACTTCTGAGCAGAATGATTACCTCTGGTTTGGGGCCCAGAGGAGGACAGAAACTTTTTAAATCTGTAGTTTGTCTTTCAAACAGCAAAAAGTATAAGTTGGAGCGGATTTAAAAATGCTTCCTTGAATAACTCTGAATATCACACAACCACAAAGGCTAAGTACATAGAGCAGAGGATGAGTTGATATTCCAGATAATGTTCATTCATTTGAAGTTTGAAATGAATACTTCAGAATTTCTGAAAAAGGGGGCCAATTTAAAGGTTACAAGCAATTAATATCAGTTGATCACTCTCTCTGTGTTTTCATTTGGTATAAATATAGCAAAGTTGATCAGAGAAGCTGAAGCTAACAGCAGGTTCAAGAGGCATCAAGATCAAAGCAGACTTTTACCACCTTAAAACTACTCCAGTTTAAAAATATATCATAGCAGTTGCAATAGAAAATGCTATTTTATGAACTTTTGAGCTGCCATCATGTTTACATTAGACAAATATTTACACAGAAGACGCACGTAGTGTCCAAAAAGATCTAAATGGTAATGACTCTTTCTGAATAGTACAGTCAGTAAGGAAAGAGGCAGGAAAAGGAGCCTGTATGCTTCCTATCATAGTTCCTTTAGGTCCCTTACCGGCACTAAGGAGCCATAAGGAATCCTACCATCCTTTGCATGACTTGACGTATAAGCACACAGTTATCTTTAAATGGTTAACATCATATGGGTGATGCTAGGTCAACCAGTAACACTAGTGAAATTATTGCTAGACGTCTGTCTGCTGTGTGTGAGACATGCAAATGTACGTCACATGTTCTGGTTTGTGTAATGAAGAGCTTCAGACATTTGCTACATTTGTCTAACTTGTGTGTTTTGCAGTTGCTTTTCAAAAGGCTGTTGGCCTGGATTTGACTAGAACCGTCCATGTGCGTTTCCGTCGCATAAAGATGAATTAGCTAAAGCATGTCCGATGTCGGCCCAGCAGTTTGAAGCTCCTCTCCTACCCATGAAAGAGTTCTTACTGTTGACCCCATGAAAAGTCAAGGAACAGGAGCTAGGAGCTATTATGAGAATGTTTCAGATGGAGCCTATTATTATTTACACAAAAAATGGAGGCGGTGTGAAAGACACAAATCCCGAGTGTCGGGCTCTCTATTTGGGTACCATACTGATTGTTAAAGCTGAGCAGTCAAATCTATTTTAACTGTAATTACTTTGTAATCATTGAAGTTGGATAAGTTTTTCCCTCGTATTTATGTTTGTTGTTTGTTTTTGTGTAACTTTATTAGGAGGGCTAAAGATATAGACTCAGAAATCAAACGAGGCTATAGATGCAAGGCTTATTTATGATAGGTTCAAATTTGATATCGCTAACACAGAAAAATGCCCATTAAGCGGAGGCTTTTGCTGTGGGTATATAAAGCCCTTTTTCAAAGGGCCCCTTTGGAAAACAGATTTATGAACTTCAAAATGCTGAAATCCCGGCGTCCTGCAACACAGAGCACCTCACCATTAAAAAAAATCTGAACTATCCCTGTCCGTGATGTTCAGACAGTACAAGACATTTTGAACTGTTTACTGTAAAGTTTATAAGCCTTACAGATCTATTATAAGCCTTTTCCGAAGAAAAACTAATCTGATGCCTTTAAAAAAATAAAAAAAATTCTGGTACTGGTTGCACTTCACCCATCTAACAACTATAACAACACATTTCGACAAAACACGTGAAATGAGGACCGGTTGGATTAGGTTTTTAAACTGCATGTGAAAACAAATGAACTGAAGTGTCTTACAAATTAAAACCATGACCATAAAAAGGCTCAGCTGGGACTCTTCCTCACAGCACAAGCAGTCATATTGCACAACTCTGGTGAAATGAGGTAACAGAGGATTCTTGAGTGAAATGTTGGTTTTCCCTCTTCGGCTGAAGCTGATCCATCATTGCCTGCTCTCTGCCACCTGGAGACCGTGCATGCAGACTTGAAACAATTACTATGTCTGTATTTAGGGGAAAATGTATCTTTCTACTTTTTCTTTCTGCTTTTCTTTTCAAGCCGTTCAAAAGGAGAGCAAATCTAGAGCAAACTTGGAACCGTCTTCTCTGAGCCCAATATCCAAGTACCAGAAACACAACTAAAAACATGCTCTCATCTCTCAGATCCCACTGGTTCTGTCTCTCTAGGGGGGAAAAAACAACGTCTTACTCGTGTGTTAACTCTGTGAGCAGGTTTTTACTCTGAATTTGTGCTATGATTACGTGATTGCTAAACCGTTGACCATCTGGACACAAGTTCCTTCAATGAGCAGAACAATTCAAATCTGCAAAATATCTGCAGAAATCTGGGTGGTGGAAGCAAAGCAAGCAACACTCCCTCTTCCTTCAGAAGCTCGCGTGAATAGTCCACCCTCCTGCTCCCAAAACAATCACGACCAAAGTGGACAATAAGGCAGGACAATGGAGCATCACTACATGCAGCCATTGGCATTTTTAAACATGAGAAAGTTGGCGTATTTTAGTAGCTTCAGATAAGAAGAGGCTTAAAAGAAACTCCAGACAAACCATTGAGTGTGGGTGTGTCAGTTAGCTGAAGGTATTTAACCTGGGGACTCTGGGGATGTTCAATGTGCATTGGAGAGACTGTCCCTTTATAGGAAGAAAGTGTCCGTGTGGCAGCTGCTTTTAGCAAATAGTGCTCTACAGCTCAGACTTGAAGGTAAAGGTCTAAGCAGTTTGTTTTGAGATGTTAGCATCCCTTTTCCTGACCTTAGACCTGCAGATGTCCTGGATGGAGGGAAGGTCAGCCCCAAAGATCCTCTCTGTAGACCCACTTGTCCGTTGCAGTCTGGACCTGTCCTGTTCAGTGGACGAGCCAAACCACACAGTGATGGAGAAACAGAACAGACCGACTAATGGCGGTGGAGAAGATGAGTAGCAGCTCCTGTGGAAGGTTTTAGGCCTACTTCTTGAGTTCCTACAGAAAGCACAGCCTATGTTTGACCTTCTCGCAAATAGTGTCCAAATGAACCGCCTTAATCATGCAAAAAAAAAAGGAGCACAAGGGCATCAAGAGGCCTCAGACTAAAGATGAGCTGTACAGAACCTCTAAACCTCCAAACCTAATTTCAAAGTGACAGCAGCTTGTTTGTTCTGGAATCATGCATCCCATTATGAAACCTGTCAGTGATTTAGAAACCCAGAGACAAACACTAAAGAGAAATGGCCATTGATTTCTACGTCTGAAGCAAGCTCTGAGGAGTTGATTATTACTTCTGGCTGAGAACACCTTACTGACTTCATCCAGCCACTCCACTGTTAATTAACGAGCTATTTAAAGGGAAGGAGGAAGTGTTTAATCTTGCCTGCAGGAGCTCACAAGGAAATCATTCTGCTCTTCAATGAGCAGAATGAAGGGCTCTGAAAAAAGCCTAAAACAGCCACCCAGGGATCCATACAGCCTGTATTTAGGTTCTGTGAAAGGCTGTGTGGCGCTGCCTCTTGGGCAGACGTACAGGAAAGGGACTGGTCTGCTCTCCTGTCACCATTTAAATAAAAAAAAATCCACTACAGTATTAATTCACATTGCTAGAAATGTTTAGAGTGTTCAGATTGCACAAACCTGCTCTGAGTAGATTTTAGCTCAACTTCACTGAAGGAATTTCTTCCCATTTACCAAAATAAGACCCTCTGAGTCTACTAATAAAGGATCGATCATAAGCACACCACAAAACCTGAGATGTCCCCCCCTCTCATGCTCTTCTGACAGTAGTCTTTATTATTTTAGCAACCTTTTTGGTGAAACTAGCATCTACAGAAAATAAGATTAAAAACATCGCTCCAGTTTTACACCAAAATATGGACAAACATCCCTTTTAACAATTTAAAGCTGGTTAAAAATTTGCTCTCATTTTTAAACATGATTGTTGTCATTGAACTTCTAACAATAGCCCCGTTTACACTACCCTTTTTTAACGTGCTGAGAACGGTCCGAGCTCGGTAACTGAGATAACTATCGAGTGTAAAGGAAACGCAAACTGAACTGGACCGTGCCAGACACAACCGGACCGTGCTAAATCTAGACCAGTTCGATGGGTGGGCTCGGCCCGGTTTTTCAGTGGCTCGGTTCTCAGATAACAAAGAGCGCATGAGCAGACGGCGTCATCTCCTTACAGCCAGCTGACAGACATTCATAAAAATACTAGCTTCCTTACCGTGCCACACGGTTTCCAGAGATGATTCTGCTTAGCAGCGTGATGAACCTCAGCGTCTGTCCTTGTTTCCTGCGTCTGTAAATCCTGATTAGACGTTCGTTTGTCTTATCCACTTCCCAAAAGCCGACTCTGCCAAGTAAATTTACCAAAGGTTGCCGTCTTCGCCTGACTCGCCGCAAACAACGAAATATCACAAATATAACCAAACATAACTTCCTGAATGTTTCGGGCGCTGCCATTTTTATTTGCTTGAGTCCCTCCTTCAATCCTAGGGAGCAGTAGTACCGCAGATCGTCACTAGGAGGCGAGGAACCGTGCTAACGTGATGTGTAAACGGTCATAAGAACCAAGCTCTGCACGATTAACTGATCCAAGCTCGGTCCGAACTCGGCATGGATCGGTTAAAAAAGGGTAGTGTAAATGGGGCTTATATCCTCATAACCAGACCTAAGCAACACACACACACACACACACACACACACACACACACACACACACACACACACACACACACACACACACTGTAGAAGAAAAGCCTCTTTTAATGCCATTGTAGGCCTGGAGTTCCTCAAGGACCTGATTCCGGCTTCTTTAATTAAATAAATCAGTTACAATATGGATCTGTGGATTCATTTTAGTTAGTGAGAAATAATGAGTTAAGACATAGAGCACTGGGCCTTATCCTTATAACTAAACATGAAAAAAAGTGCATGACTCCTCTCATGTTTTCAGTAGTCAGTGTGGATTTGGAATATAAAACCTAGACACTAAACCTTTCTGTGCAGGTTCATTCAAAGATATCAAGGCCTGCTGCTCTCGACAGATGGTGGAATTTGAAGCTGTGAAAGCTTGAGTAAACATTAATTTTGTCACCGTTGTAAAGCATCACCATCCACTGTGTCACCCAGCCCCGCGTCGTTCTTACAGTCAGCAAAAAATGCATATGTGAGGTATTGGTTTTCACTACCCGCAGCTAGCAGCCGCTATGTAATCAGCACCCAGTTGCTGTAACAGAAAAAAGGGATTCTTAAAATTTAGGATCATTGTGCAGAGTCAAGGCTCTCCCTGGTTTAATGCAACTTTAATTCCAGACTAATCTGATAACCACTAAGCTGAGTGGAAATGGGTAATTTTCCTTTCCTGTTGCTGCACGTCTTAGCTGGCACGAATAAAAATAAACAGATGAATGAAATTCTGATTTTAAAGAAGCAAAGCGGAGCAATCCTGGAAGGACAGTTGAATGCGTTCATAAACCAAACACCATAAATGGTCTAAACATGACAGTTCTTATTTGTCTCCCATTTTCAGTTAACTACACAAGCCGCTTATTGAGTCGTTTGTCATGCTTCACACTTTGTTGCAGCCCATTTCTTTCCAATTGTTAATATCACCACATTTGAGGAACTGACTGTGTTTCTCAGCACACATCTTGGCAGGTCCTGCAGAGCAGGTGGGAGCTTGCAGCATAGCAGAAACCGTGGGTGTATTGACATATTTTCATGATCACACCTGAGCAACTTTCCCCAGCTAGGGCCTGCACTATGGCTGTGTTGCATTATTTTGTTGTTGTTGAAAAAAATTAGATGATCCTTCAGCTTTCTCTCTGCAGATTTTTGGCACTTATGAATGGAGTTTTCTTTCTGCAAAGTAGAGTATTGGCCAGATAGTTTAGCACCGGAGCTACAATATTTTTCTTTTTACCCCAGTCTTCAAACCTGTCTGTATTTCTGCATCTTTTTATCAGTGGTTATTTGTTTGCATGGTACTATTTGATGTACCATCAAATGCAGCAGCCCCGGAGGGCCTGATTAATGTGGCCGTTCAACAACAAATTTGTTCCCGTATATATATTACCAGAGGATCTGAATCTTTATAGGATGTTTGGAAATGTCGAGGTATACATCTACATATTCTTATCTGTGCATGTTATGGCGTAATAATATAGTATTTTGGCACAGATTGGATTATTAACGTGTTGTCAAACCGCCTAAGCAGTTATTGAAGTCTTTTTGTAACAGATTTTACTGGGGCAATTTATACATTTTCATGTGCATGAATATTTAGTCATTTGCAAAAACCTGCATCTTTTTTTTCTGTAGGGGGTCATTTAAACAATGAAGTCCATTGTCCAACATGAGCTGACTAGAAAAGTTAACTAAAACAAGGCATCCTTGCAGGTCTGTCTGGAATCAGTTGTTTTTTTGCCATTATCTCTCTTGGACAAACATTAAACACACGCTAATATGAATGTTAGATAAGAAATTGCTTGCTAGCTATTGGTCATTAAGTAGCCATGAGTCACAGCTATGTTTGACTCAGAAGTGGCATTTACGCACTGATCTGAGAGGAACTTACCTCTGCCCTCATCGATCTTTGAATCCAGTCATGCGTCTGAAAACATGGAGGTTTCCTGTAACAGATGGAAATCAACCCCTCCACCATGAGTCAGGAAGGTGCACTTCAAAACAAGAGACTTTTATCTGGTACTGCACTCATATCAGTCAGTTTCCCCCCAGGGAGAGCTGAGATGATGGAAGGAGCAAAACAACCAGCTGCCTTTGGAAAATCACAGTCATTGGTAGTTTGAGGTAGAAATTGTATCCAAAGTACAATGTGTCTTACAAATGTATCCAGGCTTCATGCACAATTTCAACCATTGTCATGTTAAACCCCAGAACTTTCATATACTCCGTTTGGATTTTATGTACAGAGTGGTACGTAGTCATGGCATGATGGAAGGAAAAACATGTTTTAAGTGTGCACTGAGTGAATAAAGGACAACTTCAACAGAAAACATGATAATGACCCCATGTCAGCAGGAAATAAATAAATAACATACCATTTAACATCAAACAAATTGTGAAAGAAAAGCCATTTGTATGCTGATCTATAGTAATGATAACAAGATGTCATCATCACAATGCTTATTGTTATTTTTACAGATTCACCTAAAAATATGGGAACAAATTGCATCTTTGTGTTGCACTACAATGAAAACATTTTTCTAAAGATCCTATAGAAAATTCTTATTTGCTACGCTGCCTGCGGTGTATTCGAACAATACATTCTGTCTCTGAATAATTCACACATCAGGGTATGTAAAATATCTTGTCAAAGTGGTCAGGTACTGGACTGAAAATAAAATAAAACGGAGCCAAAGTCCAGACACATCAGACATTTTAGAAAACTATTGATCAAGATCCCTTTAAAAGATATCTTTGAAACATAGTTGTAAATACAACGTTTGCAGTGAAGGTGTTTTGGAACCAGGTCCGAAAAGCTTAAGCTGCACATTTCTTTACGAAAGAAAAAAACGAATCGAAGAATGAGAACTTTTACTTTGTGAAGTGACTGACACACATGGGCACGGAGAAACATTCTTGCTAGAGAGCTCTGCAAAACCATGTCGCCCGCCCGCCATCTGCCAAAAGAAGCCTTTGAAAGCACTAATGTAGTGATCACTGAAACTGAATTTAAAGTGATGTAAGAATACATTTCTTACTACTGTATGTGCAGAATGTTAATCCTTCTTACAAAGCTTACAGCATATTTACATTTGACTGAATGAATAGTAGCTAGCCTTCTTTTTCTTTTTTTTTTTTTTACCCCTGATAGTATTAAGAGTGACACCTTTGGCTAGCTGTGCTCTTCTGAAGTGGTTCAGGCTCACTTGGCTTCTATCTAAAGGGCTGTGCTTTGTCAACAGGTTGTTTCAAGTGGTCCAACGCTTCACATCAGAGACTCCGCACTCAGAGAGCTGGCCTCCATCCTGGAGGACGTGTTTTTGTTGGCATGCCACAAAAACAGAGAGGCGTGCGATCGAGAAACAGAAGTTAGGTGTGAATATCTCCTTGCATTCGAAATTGGCGGAATAGCAGACCGAACTTGGCAGCGTAACGCCCTCAGAAAGATCCATAAACTCAAACCTTCTTTCCAGACAGCTTGGTTTAGTTTGTGACATCTTGTCTAGTGCGAAGGAATTCATATTCATTCTGTCACATTTTCGCATGTAACGGCCACATTCATGCGATAGACAAACACAAAACAAGTAGTGCATGACTATGAAATGGAAGGAAAATGACCCGTGGTTTTCAAAATAATTTTCAGAAATAAAAATCTGAACAGTGTGGACGGCATATGTATTAACACTCCTGTACTCTGACTGTCCCCCAGTAAAACAAGCAGCATCATCAGACCAAGGAACACACCAGACAGGTCCGGGATGAACAAGTGGAGTCAAGTTTGAAGCCGAGTTAGGTTATAAAACACAATCCCAAGCTTTGTTCATGTCATGGAGCGCTGTTTGTGTCTGTAAAGGAAGAGTATGGAATAACTGCAAACCTACCAAGGCAGAAAAAAGTGGAACATCAGTATAAAGGTGTTCTGGTCAGATGAGACCACAAATGAGCTTCTTAATTGTTTACAAAAGGCTTTGTATGGTAAAAAAAAACAAAAAAACAACACTGCACATGATCCTGAACACGCCGTCCACAAGGCGAAGCATGACGACTGCAGCACCGTGCTATGGAAACTTGAGACTAGGGTGGATATTGCCATTGCATCAGAATGACACCGCTTGTTTAGCTGGAAGCGCTACAACATGATGCTTTAGGTCAGGGGTGTCAAACTCAGGTGTCCTGCAACCTTTATACGTGTCCCTGGTCCAACACACCTGAGTCAAATAATCTGGTCATTAGCAGGACTCTGGAGAACTTGACTGCATCTGAAATGTTCTAATCATAGGATCCTTGATCCTGTCTCTTGACCTTTCATGAGGTCAACATTAAGAACTCTATCGTGGGGAGGAAAAGGGCTTCGGACTGCTGTGCCAATTTTGGACAACCTTTAACTCCGACATCTTTACACGAAGGAAACGCACATGGAGAATTCTAGTCAAATCCAGGCCTACAGCCTTCTGAAAATGAACTACAAAGTGCGTGCTTGCTTCTCTCCAGACGTTTTCGTTAATTCCTATGAGGTGGGCGGTGCTTACATAGGTAGAGCCAGTAAGGGATATTGCGAGCTCCTTATGCTAAAGGAGCTATGGTAAACGATAAATAACTTGTACTTGTATAACGCTTTAACTAGTCAAAGAGCTTCAAAGAGCTTCACTCTACAATCGGTCATTCACCCATCCACACCCTGACGGTGGTGAGCTATGTTAATAGCTGCCCTGGGGCAGAACGCGAGGTACAACGCCGATCAAACCAACTGACACACTTTGGCTAAAGAGACCTTACCAATTAGACCATTTCGGATGCAGCCCATGACTGGATACGGAGGAACTAACTCAGCCAATAGATTCAGGTGTATTGGACCAGGGACACATCTACAGTACAAGTTGCAGGACACTGGACCTTGAGGACCGAAGCTTGACCCTCCTGGTTTAGATCATGATCATGTGTTACAACGGCCCAAAGTTCAGACCTACATCTGTGGTCACCAACGTCCACATACGCTCTCTATCCGATCTGGCTGAGCTTGAGGTATTTGACAAAAAATAAACAAGTCTGTAGAGATTAACCTCAACAGACTTACAACAAAGGTTTATAATCAGACGCTGCAGAATACAAATGCATGCCACACTTTTCTTTGTTAAAAAACGTTGAAAAGCATTGATCCTTTTGTATTTAACTTCCCAGTTATGCATTACCTTGTGTAGATCGATCACACAAAATTCAACAAAAACACATAAGTAGAAGCTAGCGTTTGTAACTGGCATTGTGAAAAGTATGAACCAGTGTCTCTTAACATGGACTGGAACCTGGTAAAAATTGTGAGGCCAAGACTAATACCGTCAACGTTTTTCCAAACTAGTTCATGAACAGCAGATATGGCCTGATTTTAAAACAGGGAATCTGGTAATCATTAACTGGAGCCCAACGTTCTCTCATAGATGCATGTGTCTTCACTTCAGGTTGGGTTTAGGGCATTATTGGGAGGATTTCCAGAGTGCTTTAGAAGCCAACTGTTTAAGTGATAAAAAAAAGGAAATAGTATTTGTGCCAGTTATTCTCTGACCAATAAAACAATCTGAAAATCTAAATCAAAGAGAAAACATGTTTACTGAGTTGATCTAACGACTCTCTCTGATTTCCCTATAAAATGCTCTTTCTTCTCCACCAAGGACCCCCGTCAGCAGGCCTTTCAGCCCCCGGTGTTGCTTCTGAAATGAGGCCTTGGCTGAGATGTGGGCAGACACACAAAGCGTCATTTAGCACCGGGTCATTTGTCACATCAAAGCATTCCTAGATGCATGGAGGGAGTCTCCCTGTAATCTGCCGGGCTCAAATGTAAACTGGCAATGCGAAGCAGCAGGACCAGCAGGCCCCCTGCTGTCCAATCCGCTCTGACCCTAAACTGCTTAATTGTTTGCAAAGTCATGTGTGAATGCAGGCTGATGTGAAATACAGCTTTCTGTCTAGAGAGTTTTACCACAAGCACTCAAAAGCCGACAGACAATAGCATGTAATTCCTTACAAATATAATATTGATAATAATGCTTAACATTCCTTACAGTTGAATTATTGCCATCATAAAACACAATAATGTGTTTGCTTTCTGTTAATCCTTGTTCCTTACATTGGTGTTCACTTTCACTTCAACACCGGATATGAAATGTAGACCGTTGGGATAAATGCAGGGTTATCCTCATTTATTCCTTACCAGAAACCATATTTTTTATTGCATTTCACAGAAAATTGAAAAAGGTGTTTTTTTTTTCCTCAGCTTGTATAGTGTATTTCGATTGTTCAGTATTGTTAAAATGCTAGAAAAACCCAAGCTTTCCCAGGGTGAGCTAAGCATTTCACATGACTGTGCATCTACTTATCAGGGTGGATGGAAAAAATAAAACAGACGACAAGAGAAACTGAAATCCAGCATCTCACATGATGCTTGTGACCTCAAGCAAAATATAAAAGGATAAGAAGTCAATTTCCTGTCCTCATGCCTGTCTGTTCTTTTAAAATGAAATGAATATGAATCATATTATATTTCTCTCGGCAATTCTGACCTCGAACATGCATTTTCTTTTGTCCTGCATTTACAAGGCTGCGGCTACTGAGAGTTGGAGAAGGAAGTACTGTGCTGCGTGTGTGTGTGTTTGAAGACAGGATGGAGTATTGATTTGTGATGGATGGCGAGTGTTTCCTTTCCTCCCAATCTGGTAAACAAAACCTCCCAGCATGTAGGATTATAAGGTTAATGCCCAGTTATTAAGGAGACAGAACCAGGAACTGGAAGTCTAATCTTCATTTAAAATGTTCAGATCACATATTCTATCAGAACTAAATATGTTGTGTTTCCTTAATGTAGCTTTGCAGACACAAAGTAAACATTACACAAACGCATGCCTTCTTTAAAAACCTTTATCCACCCACAGAGATTTCTATCAATATTTTGTTCAAAATAAATGACATGTCTTTTTGGCTGGTACAAAGCAGGCCCGAGACAGGAGTAAACTAATTGGCTGCATATGGCCTCCAGGGCTGTAGGGTATGCCAGAGAGAGATTTGCTTTGCCCGTCAAATATTTTTAAAGCTTTATTTGCAGATAAATCAGTCAAGAATGGGTCTACTTTTAAATGTTCTCTGAATTTCAAACCTCCATCTATCCATTACTTTTTCAACATGGTTCTGGTGGAATATACGTTTATAATGATTAGCCATACTCATACACAAATAATGTAATTAAAAAGGTTTTGGACTGACCTAGTCAAAGTCTGGGTAAAAATTTGATTTGCTGTGGCATGACCTTTAAAAACCTGATTGTGCGAAAGCACATTCAGTTTGGCTGAATAAAAAAGGACTCAATTGTTTGGGCCCGTCGGGCCAATCACTTCCCAGTATTATGGTTTGAGGCAGTAGACACCAGCTGTGACGAAAGCAAGAGCTATCAAGTCTACAGCTGGAGCAAAATAAACATGGCAGCAGAAGGATCCACGCGTAGCTCTTGCTATCACATCTGTTTTGTCAGAATACACGATTGTCACAAGTGTCACTATCCAAAAAAAGCACACCTTGTTGTGGTTTTTCACGGCACTTGCTGCTTGCTACATATTCATTTGATACAGTGATTGGCTAAAGCAAACCATTGATAGGCGGGCACTAGGTGTCGCTCCACCCAATCAGCTCAGAGAGCTCTGCTGAATGTCTCTTTTTTCCCTGAACGGATTTGACGGGAGCAGGCCCACATTGATAGTATTCAGAACGGAGAGTGCTACACATTATCAGTCTCATAGACATAATATAAGAGTAGACCCCGCATTGACTATCGTGGCGCAGGAATTATGGCCGCCATCTTGGGGTGGTCGACCTGCTACCAAATCCTGCTGATTCAAGCTGAACAGACAAATAATGCCTCAGTACTGTGTGGCGTATTTTTGTTTGAATCGACGGACTATTGACGTCAGGGCTCGAGGGATAACTTTTCACAAGTAAGATTAAAAGATATTGTTTATATTTTGTATTAGAATATGATTTTTCTAATGTTAGTTAGAGAGACACAGATCTACACGCTGAGGCTATACATAGTCCAAGTTTTTGTGACATATATATATATATATATATACACACACAGTATATATATATATATATATACACACACAGTATATATATATATATACACACACATACAGTATATATATATATATATATATATATATATATATATATATATATATATATATAATATGTGTATACATGTACAAATGTGTTTGTGTATATAGTAATATAAAAAATATAAAAATGTATTTGTGGCTGTTTTTTGCAACATACATACAACCTGTCAGAATATTCTATTACTTTTAACCCCACAAAGATTATTTAAATGCACCGGACAATTTGTTTTAATAGCTATAGTTTTATAACATGACTCATGCCAGACATATGTTGCTCCGCCTAGCTCCACTCACATACATCTGGGACATCGCCCATAGAGAGTGATTTCTCCAACCAATTTTATTGTCTAGCCAATCAAGACGCAGGGCTGGAGTTTCATAGATGTGACGTAGTGGAGAAGCGACAATGACGTGAGACTGTTTTGATAGCAATGGCGGCTCGTCGAGGAAGCAAGCGTTAACATTGATGCTGCTATTTCTTCCATGTTGTCCAATCTACCTAATATTGTTTCATTAAAAAAAACATCAGGGAACGCCTCTGAAGGCTTTTGTTGGTGGAAACCATGTTTTCGCCCTTTTCCCGACCGGATTTGGCAAGTTTTGTTTTCCGGGGCGCGCTCCAGTCCGCGTCTGCAGCTAACGCCCCGGAGCGGTTAGCGCGAACCATATTAGGAGGCCTTTCTCGACGCGGTCGGCCCGGGATCGACTCCGACCTTTGGCGCTTTGGCGCCTGTCTTTCCCCCTCTTCCTGTCAGCTCACTGTCAATAAAACGCGTGCCACTAGAGCCACAAACACATTTAAAAAAAAAAAGATGTTTTTTTTCCTGCGTCGCTCTCATCAGCGTCACGGGTTAGCTTCGCTGTGAGTGGTTGAAATAGCACATCAATAAAGATGACAGACAAGTGGCTTATCCAATCATATGCAAGGATTTTTGATAAGGCCCAGCCTTCAATAAAGGCAATTCCAATGGCGGTGTCCCAGATGTATGTGAGTGGAGCTAGGTGGAGCGACATACGTCTGGCTTGAGTCAGGTTAATAGTTTTAAAGATTTCAGCAAAAAAAATGTGTTCATTAGTTCAATATTTAGCGAGTTATAGTTGATCAAAATTGATTCTATGCCTGGTCAACACATTACACTGAGCTGAGCTGTCGACCGCCCCAAGATGCGAAAGCGATCGATGCGGGGTCTACTCTTTTATTATGTCTATAATCAGTCTGGCTTGCCTGGTTACGGTGGCACAACACTCTATCAAATGTTGCTTTTTCACATCGCTTTGACTCAAATAATGCTTTTCATTTAATAAACAAAATCATCCTTTAAAAACAATTAGGGGGGACGAGACAGTAAATTCTTAGGGACTTCCAATTCCCCTAACTCCCCCGACCCACCCTTGAAGGCGCCACTGTTATCCAGGTAGGCGAAATGATGGGGAGAAGCTGTCTAGTCAATGACAAGAAATCACACCGGAAGTAGGGGGGTGTCGCTTCAAAAATAAAAAAGAAATGTGTTTCATTTTTACAGCATCAAAATAAAAATATGTATATTCCGTCACCGCTTAAAAATAAATCATCCGCTATCGTATGTATTTGTTTAATGTTTAATTTGTAGTTTTTGGAAATGTGTTTGTTCGCGACGTGGTCGAGAGCGGTTTTATTTTGACTCTCGTTCAACCAGAAGCCGACCGTGTGAAATCCTCCGGTCTTCACCGGCTGCCAGAGAAGCAGGTCAGTCAAACTATCGGTAACTATTGGCACTAGTTAGCGCTGGGGAATCCCTCCAAGTCGGAATACTCCGGCTCGGTATAGCTGCGGGGGAAGAGCGAGAGAAAAAAACGCGGATAAAATGTCGCCTCTCCCTCCGTCCTGAGACTCGGCGCTGACCGGCGGAGTGGAACGTCTCCACCGTTAGGCAACGGTTTCCGCTCGTGCCGCCGTGTTGTGATGGCTAGCCGTCGCTGCTAGCTAAAACTATGGCTTGTGGTGCCGCTTGGGATAATTAGGGAAGGCTTCTCTGCTTGGGCTGCTGCTAGCGTGTAGCAGACAAGCTCGCCATCTCCGCCGCTCAGCCTAGCTTGACCCGAAAAGGCGTCGGATATCACGGTGAGGGAGGTGAGTGTTGTTCGCCGTGAGCGGTGCCGTTCAGCGGAATGCAGCGGCTAAGACTACTCCCTGGATTCACAACCACTCCATTAAATATGATGCGTTTCCAGGATGTGTACAGGACTCCCCAGTGCGGGACGCAGGTCGCGCGGTGTTGGCGTTTAGTGGACCGGACCGGTAACTCGACTCGTTTCAGAGTGATGTCATTGCGTCTCTGTTTACCGCCTCGGTGCATATATTCATATTTTAACACTCCCAAGTTGTCCTGGTGCGCCAGTAAATACTTGTCCCCCCCCTCTCTCTGCACACACTGTGCACATGAAGCGCCTTTACGCTGCTGGACGTCAGTAAAGCGGTGTGTTGTAACGTGTGCCGTGTCGTTCACGGCCCAAGCATCTCCGTGTCTGGGAGAAATCATCGTTTGCGAAATGTACTTCGAGGCAATCGTAGAAATCCTCCGGATGACACCAGAACGCCAGCTTTACTTTTATTGATCCGCTGACTGTCTTTTCTTTTTTCTCTTTTGCAGGAAGATCATCTGATGGAAATATGATATTCCTGCCCGATGGATCGCTCGTCGTGTCGTCTGGATCCACGGAGCGCTCTTCCTCTCGGCGCCATGCCCGCCTTTAAATCTGACCCGGGCTTCAGCGGAGACATCATGTCTTTACATTTGGATTCATTCAGCAGTTTGTAAATATCACCCACCGGTGATATCCACTGGATCTGAACCTCTTTTTTTTTTTTTTTTTTTACATTTTTTCTCTCTCCCTCAAACGTGTTTCTGGTGAAACATTAAGCATGTGTCTAACCTGGTTGGACGTGCTCGGATGCGTATGAACATTAGTGCGATTTCTTGTCAAGGAAGCCCCCAAATCAGGAAGTCAGTCCAGGGCTGGGAAACCTCCCCAAAGCCACCGGTTCCTAGAGAAGCATGGCCTCCGTGTGGAAGAGACTGCAGCGCGTGGGCAAGCACGCCTCCAAATTCCAGTTTGTGGCTTCATATCAGGAGCTGATGGTTGAATGCACAAAGAAATGGTGAGTGTTAGCAGTGCTGTCAGTGAAGCACCATGAACAGGAAACCTGAGTTCAGTTCTGCTGAACACACACACACACACACACACACACACACACACACACACACACACACACACACACACGCACACACACACAGAGGCACAGTTTTCTTGGAGTGCAGACATGTCTTTTGTTGGGAGGGGCCTGACCTTCCTGGTAAAATGGCATTTTTTCCCCCCCTCTTGATGACTTTGGATGGTGTGTTTTGTGTCTAGGCGTGTTGCGGGATGGGGATCCCACGGCATAATAAATAAAAGTACCATTGCTTCAGGAAATTTCTTAGACTTCAAAACAAAAACTTCCAAACAGCTTTTATTTGAAACGGTAAAGTAACAGTTATTCAACCTGCTGCTAAAACTGTCTGTTTTTAATTACAGTTATAATAATGCTATATGTTTTAATACACTATTTTGCAAAAATATGTAATAAATAGGCTGTAAATTTAGCAGTTTTCGAGTGCTTATTGTAGAAAAACAAATTGATATAAGCTTGTTATTCCCCAGCCGTTGAACAGACATGCTGACTTGCCAGTATAGATTTAAGTTAAATATTACCAAAATATGAGTGATGTTTTATATATCTGCCTTTTTTTGCATTATCTATCAGGACAGAGACGTTCCCAGCCTGCTCTTGTCTTCTCCCCATGTAAGCAAGGGAACATTTTAACGGCCCACCTTCAGCTGGTGGACCAGCGGGGCTGCATTGCTCTGTGTTCCCCACAGCGGGCCAAAACTGCAGTCACTTCAGCGCTCCCCGCCATCCCAGCGAACCCGCTTTATGTGGTGTGACGGAAAATTTTCGATGTTTTAAAACCTGAGCATTTTCCAACCTTGCTACGCCTCGGTGCCTTCAACCGGCCCTTGCCTAGGTCCGTCAGGGAGCGGGAGATGAATGATTGCCCTTCAGCTCGTGGCTCAGAGTAACCCCGCTGCCGTGATATGCACTTAAGCGAACCGCCGTGTCTCGTGTTCTTAGGCATGTTGTTGGGAGCCAGGCCTTGGTTTCTAACTTTTTTATTTATGTAGCAGATTTCTTGTCTTATTCACCCCCACAGTACTTTTACGTGATCATTTGCTGATTTGGAGGTTGCGGCTGAAGGTGAGGCGGTTGGAGGAGACTTTTTATGAAGCGGTAGCTGGAGGTAAACTACCCAGGTTGGCCGGCGACTATCCTTCCTCCTGAGCCACATCCTGAGTGGATGACGCAGGCGCTAAATGGATTATTTAAAGGAAACGTCGGATTTGTTGAAAAATAACGTCCGACGTTTTCAAAAAGGGGCCGATTATTATCCAGCTATTCTGATTGGATGTTGATGCAGTGAGAAAGGATGGCGGTGCGTCCCCTTCGTTGCTGTTTTAGATGTCTGCTGCGTAGCTTGTCACTCATCATTATTGAGACTGTAGCTGTAATAAGGGAAAGTGCGTCCGAAGGGGCCGGCAAGCTGCCGGGCTTTGTTTTTTCCGAGGCCGAGATAAAGAGGCGAGATTGGAAGGCGCTCTTCTGCCTGCGGCGCCGCGTCCCGCAGTGAGGGAGAAGCCAGGGCTTGCACAGAAAGATGTGGCCTGCAGACACGGATTCTCAAGTGGCTCACTGTAGGCGTGACTAACCGAGCTCAGCAGCGCTCCGACCTGGGACAGATGTTAACGTGTTGGAGAATGGAATGAGAAAAATGTACGTCTCTTCGCAGAGTGAAGGGTGGGTGGCCCCCCGTGTGTGATCAGGGCTGCACGTCGTTGTGAGATCTGAGTGGGCCTTTTCTGCTCATTGTGAGCGCTCCGAGTCTCTGCACACAGACTTTTGTTGTCATTCAATAATTCATCTACGCTAGAGTCCAGGCGTTCTTGGGTCTGTTTTTAAAAGCCATCTGAAGAAAAAGCTGTGAAGCTGGAGTCGGCGGAAAGTTTCGTCCCGATATTCCACCAGAACCGTGTGTTGTTGTTGTTGCTGTGGACGTTTTCCGTCTGCGCAGACTGGGAACCGTCCACGGAGCTTAAGTGGCTCTTCAGTCCTGAAAAACAACACAGTCCTTTCATTTCTGGAATGAGAAACTGGAAAAAAATGTTTTTTTTTCCTTTTGTGCTTCCAGTGCACGAAAATGTAAAAACAGAGAAGTAAATCAAACGGATAATTACACATTAACTATCAAAAAGGTACAGAGCAGCTCATTTAGATTCAGGGACAGTAAACACGGCCTTTTCTATGTCAAACCTCACCTTCAGTTCCCTCGCGCACGTTCCCCGTCCCGTTCTCTAGTCAACAGTAGGAAGTTTGATTCTCTTCAGGGAGCCGGCTACTTTGCCTCAGCTCCAAATGAAGAGCCGACTCTTTCAGCTGCCAAATGGCTCATAATTTATGGCCTTTTGTAGCTTTATATTTCACCTTAACATACTAAACATACTGTGTTTGTGTGTCAAGAAACCCTTTTGCTATCAGTGCATTTGTGAGAAGTCTAATGATTGCTTAACTGTGTTCCTTCTCTCTGTTACACAACTACTCTTTTCTTTAATATTTTAATTTCACAACATCAATCACAAACAATCAGCAAACACATCCACAGAGCCAGAAGCAAACTCTCCTCTAACTGCACTGTAGGATGGAAAGGTCTGAAATCCTCGCCGCTGTAGATCCTCGCGTATGATTGGCCGACGGCTGCTACGTATCAGCTGCATAGGCGGCAGATGTGAGAGTGACGTTTAATAGAACCGCTCGGCCAGGACGAAGTGCGCCGAATAGTTTAACAGAAATTAACGGAGCCTCGAGGCAGAAAGTCGGCCACGAGGAATTTTAGCAGCGGGATTAAACCATTAAGTCCTTGACTTTCTATATTATTTAAAGTTAATACCAGTTTGAGCAAAGTCGACCATATGAAATGTGGTTACAAAGGAGAACCAGGAAGTGGGCTGAGTTTGAATGTTAATTGCAGGGATAATTGGGTTGAAGGGGCCGGGTCACAGCAGAAGCCTGTATTGTTTCCCTACATTAGCTTTGTCATTTGTTGATTCCTCTTCGTGAGAAATACTCTGGACCTTATTCAGCTTAGCTGATAAATTATTTCCCATAAGCTGCCGTCAATTTAGGTGGCATCTAGCGCCAAAAGATTTCTTTTCAGTTTTCCACTTTAGCTTCATCTTGCTAATGAAATGACACTGTTCCTGCGGGGAAGGATTCCTATTTCATATATTTTTAAAGGAGCCCGAGGTCTTTATCTCTCTCCTCTGTATCCTGATCTAATCTACTGATCAGGAGATTAAGGAAATTGCCTTTTCAATAACACGCTGTCTTTCTCCAAAGTCAGTTCTAACCAATTAAAGTGCCCTTTGGTGTTTAACCACTGCCTGTAAGAACTTAGTTCATAGTATAAGAAGAAATAAAGCAGCTGATTTTTACAATGAGGGCTGATCATTTATGTTCCTTTGAAATTCATCTGTGCACATCTGTATTACACACTTTGTGTAATATGTCTATTTTTAGGAATTTAACTGCAGTATTAAAGTCGTCCAGTAAAGAAAAAAGAAACCCTATAAACGTTTATATTCTGACTATAATTAGATTTAATAAACAAGTTCTGCACCGTAGAAGAACACTGCTGTATGTTACAGGAAGCTAGCATTTTCACTGCGGCCCTCTTTTCCTCTGTACTGTGGATGGTTACATTCAGTTTGTCGATTCAGGGGAGTAATTTAGTTTGTTATAGTGCGAGCTGCACGCCTTAGTGCTGCTGAGAATTGGTGACGTAAACCTTTGGCTCTGACAGAGAAACATTAATGTTCCCAAGAAGCAGACTTTACTGATAGCTTTGTTCTGTTTTTCTGCTGCTGTTGTTTAAAGTTGTGAAGCGTTATTCAGATAAACACCGTAAAAGTGTTCAGGTTTAAAACAAGATGGACCAAGAAGCTTTTGTTATGAATGCTTGTACCTTACACTGCTACTGTATCGGTATAAATAAGTACATCTGTTCATTAAAATCTTTTGGTTATCTCTATTTCCCTCTGTGAAATGTTTAAAGCTAGGGTCGGCGATTTTTCTGGAAGTTTCCTCAACTTCCTTTTTGAATAACTGCGAATGTGCAAGACTACCAGGATGGAAGGACCATTTTACCCAGTATAACAA
The DNA here is from genome assembly GCF_011125445.2 of Fundulus heteroclitus. Lineage (NCBI taxonomy): Eukaryota > Metazoa > Chordata > Actinopteri > Cyprinodontiformes > Fundulidae > Fundulus > Fundulus heteroclitus. Next base: position 41,755 of record NW_023397016.1, read on the forward strand.
AGTGTTTCTGAACAGGATTACCAACTATAGCTTTAACTCTTCTGTAAAAGAATGGAATTGTAAACATGCCTGAAAAACTTTGTTTCACTATATTTATTTATCTGTATACAGTATAAGCTGAGTTCTATAAAACATTGACTATTTGGACAACATTTTGACCAAAACATTCACTGGTTTGTCATTTAAACCAGCCAGTCACATTATTCTCCAATGTCAGTTTGTTTCCCCATCTCAGTAAAAAATAGACATTTAGCTTTAGCTTCCTCCTCTGGCACTTTTTGAGAAGGTTTGCCAAGTGGCTTTTTCCAGTGTTTCCACACCAGGAAAGTAATGTCACACGATGCTGCGTTCCATTTACCTCTCAACTGGGAAGTGGGAGATTACTTAAAGGGGCCATGACAACAAATTCCATTTTTCTGATGTTTTGGGCTTATAATATGATCTGTTGTGCACTGATGAGGCTGTGTTAATGTCAAAACTGAATACCAAAGGACTCGCTCAGGGGCAGTCAGCTTTGTCTCTGATCAAAAAACGATCTGATCAGAAAATGGGTCGTCTTTCTAAGTAATTCATACTCTCAGCTAGGTTTTACGTCCTACTCACAGGTCAGAAATTCTTCCCACGAGAAAGAACTGATGATCATGAAGCGCTCATGAACTTAATTACAACTTCCCAGCCAGTATAAACTGCGACATTCTTAATGTGCAGTATTGTATTTCAGGTTGTGAGTTTTAATTGGAGGACCTTTCTCCCGCGGTGGTCTAAAGTTGTGGGTAATCTTGGTTTGCATCGGGCGGCCTCATAGCAAAAACACTGAATCTTTCCACCTGCTTCTTTTTTTCCACTGCTGTAAAACCTGAATGTCGGCATATAAATTCCCTGCTTTCCTCATACTGCCAGCTAGCTTATTGTCTCATTGGAGGTGACTGGCGGATGTCAGGCTTTGACATGTCAAGTTCTGCTGAGCATGTGTCGATCTTGGCCCGCGGTCATAACGTTGTCTGCCAGATGAAGCTTCTCCTGCCAAATGCTTGACGTGGCTTTTCATTTTACTCAAATCTAACAGATTCTTCAGTACAATTTTTGGCACCGGGAAACGGTTACCCCGCCAGGTGATAGTACAGAGCTGAGGTTGGGGTTGTGCAGGAATTTGGGATGAAACTGTAGACTCTGGATTTGAGTGCTTTTGAGTCACTGGATTAATGCGAGCAGGCAGCAGCTCAGCCAGGCTCCGGCGATGGTCCTGACGTCTTCCAGTGGGCCGTTAGCGAGCTGGTTACAGGGGGAACCGCCATTAAAGGCGAGGAGGGTTTACAAGTTCAATAGAACGGAGGTATATTACTTTGCAACACATCTTGCCAATTGTTACTGCTTTTTAAACTTCTTTATTCTTCTGATTTTCCTTATTTCTGTTTTCTAATAAGTTTGTCCGTATCAGTATATATAGCCTAGAGGAGCGTTTCTTTTCCACCTTCATACGCCTCTTTTCCAACACTGCTGCACATCAGTGCACAGAGCGAGGTTCATAAATACAACGATGAGCAGGTTTGGTGTGGAAGAGCTTCACTGGCCTCCACAGAGTCCTGACCACAACCTGATGGAAGAACTGCACCCCACGCTTTCTTGTCCAACATCAATGTCTGACCTCATGAATGCGTGTTCAGAAGAAGGGTTCAAAGTTCCCATAAACACTCCTAAACCTCATGGTAAGCCTTTCCAGTAGAGTTAAAGCTGAATGAGGCTTCGCTTGACTTTATATGTATGAAGGTGGAGGATTAATAACCCCTGTATGTTTAGGAGACCTGATTTCATGGCAAGACGATTCAACATTTAATGAGTAAGTGTAACTATCCGCAATGACCATTATAGAGATCTATAACGTATAACGTTTTGACTAGTCGTAATGTAACTGTGACTTGTATCAATTGTGATTTAAGATGTAGCTAATACCATTCTGACTAGTCAAAACTGAATTACAGATATGTGATAAAGCCAAGCGGCCTGCCAGGCTTGTGATACGGTGTGGGAAACCCTGGGAAAATGGGAGATGTGTCTAAACTTTTGATAGGTAGTGTATAATAGAGGTTATATTGGACACCCTTTCAGTGAAAACTCAGCAAAGTAACACTTTAAAACTTCTTTTCTACAATCCCTGATGATTTCCCAGAGTTGTGCTAAGGACTGTAGGCCATGTTAGGTGAACCCTTGAATGAAAGAACCTAAATAAAATGCAGGCATCATTCCTGATTTATGGTACAAATTGCTCTTTCAATCATGGTTAACTTAGACTCATGAGCAGCAAAGAGAAAATGGCAACATCTATTTTGAATAATTTGTTGGTACCCATGTTCCTCACTCAGTCCTGATGTGATTGGGTGACATCAGATAAATAAATAATCAATATAGTGAAACAAGTTTTTTCAGGCATGTTTACTATTGCATTCTTTTACAGAAGAGTTAAATCTATAGTTGGTAATCCTGTTCAGAAACACTTTGTTATACTGGGTAAAATGGTCCTTCCATCCTGATGGTAGTTAATACATTATGTACTCAGAAAAAGGAGTTTAAAAAAAATGTTGATCTCTGTGATCAAATGCAGGCCTGTAAAAACTAACCCATCGTGTCATTTGGATGGAAGGGCAGGAATCTGTCAGAGTTTTGATCCTCCTCTCTCTCTGCTCTGTCCCTCAAGCTCCAGGAGTATCGCCTCATCTACCTGATGTCCCAATAAATAATCTGACGCGCTCACGTAACGCCAGCGTGCGTTTACGGTCCTTCCTAGTTTCCGTTTGCTGGCTGCGCACTTCTAGTGTTTATGTAGCCGGTTAGCTTTGGTGTTAGCCGTTCATTGTAGCTCTGCTGCTCTCACCGTAAACTTTAAACATGGCTGAGAGTCGCATGAAGCAAACAGTGTACAAGTTTATGAGAAGAAGAGGAAGGCCTCAGTAGAAACAAATAGACCAGAGTGGATTTGGGAGATTTTTTTCACATGATCCCCTGAGGAGTGGAAGAGCGAGGTAAGACAGTCTTGCGCGGATTGTTCTTGTTCAGCAGCTCCACAGCAAATACTGGGATGCAATTGTTCAAAAAAACAGAATAGAGAGTAGAGAGATCTGAAAGGCTTGAAAAATGGAATCAAGAACCTTTATTGTCATAATGTCACAAGTGACATTACTATTGTAATTTATTTGGGTTACATATGTCATTAAATATAAAGATCTACGCAGCTCCTGGACGGACTACATTCTACTTTTCTGCACCCCTAGAGACCCCAGGTTTACAACAAAATGTATTTAAGGGCTAAAAAAAGTAAATTTTGCATGATATGCCCCCTTTAAAGTGGATCAATGAATATAATAATCTAAATCTAAATCCTAATGCTCCACCATGCTGGTCCACTTGTTATTTTGCCTGTCCTCACATCAGCAAACACTCCATGCATGTTTATAGTAAATGGGTCTGGATTCTTAGAATTACAACATTAACAGTTCCTTTCTTGTGTTGCCCTCCTAACACCACAGAGTCTCCTGTTTTCTGACCCGCTGCAGTCTCTTACTCTCCGTCACACTTGTCTCTTTAAGACCCAAAAGGAAGTGGCAGATGCATCCTCCTGCAGTGGTCTGAGCTGAATTTCTAGTAGGGGGAAGACATGAAATCTAGTCTGGGCTAAAACCAAATCGTCGCACTCGTAAGGCACAAGAACGTGTCTCAAATGTCGCCCACAGCTTAAAGGCAGGAATGGCCCGATTTACTAATTGAGTCCAACAAAATCTAAATTTAAAGCATCCAAGGATCTCTTAAAGGAAGTTGCCGTCTTCATGGGTCATGTAGACACATCTGTAAACAGATGTGTGTGCAGCTCAGTGACGTGCCATTGACTCATGTTAACTCCTCACTAACCAGCAGCTCAACACATTTATTACATTAATGCAGTTACTGATGAATCTTGCGTTCCTAAATATGCGTGGGCATTGAAAATGCATTACAGACCGATTAAAGGTTAAAAAAAACAGTTTATACTTGGTGTGTGTTTTTTTTTTTTTTTAACTGTAAATCAAAACCTCATCCTGTAACACATTTGTTTAAAATCAAACACATATCTCTGTCAAGGCGTGTAGTAATATTTAAACAGGATGGTGAATCCACAGCCATCTATATAGCCAGTTCAGCAATCTGGACAAATCTTTAAACCTTTGTACCTGTTTTTAACAACATAAAATACAGTGTTAGGGTCATTGTTTCAGGTTTTTTATTTAGGGCATGTGATAAACTAACACATTGTCCTGAACTTCATTGTTCTATAATTTATTAGAAAATATTAATTTGCTACAAATAGTATTTTAGATTGTGTGGTGGCTTTGACAGGTCGCAGTTGAAAATTAGACCTCATGTCTCTGCGGGCCTTAACTGTGTAAATAAGTTACGAACAAATATTTCAGTAGTAAATAAATAAATAATAACCTAAAACTCACTATTTTTCCTGCATTGGTGCAACTCTGTGCTCAATTATGCCCCATTTTTAATAAACTGCCTCTTGGACAGTAAAACAATTACAGGCGACCTCCTCTTAGATATCTCAAGCTGCACATGCAGACGTCCACCAACTCCTGATTCCTTTGTGAGAAAATGTGAGCATGGTTCCAGGCTATCGCCTCTTTTGAGCTTTCCTTTCACCTGCCTGGACTCAGGCTTGGTCATGAGGATTCAGGACGATCCGCCTTCCTGTGGCTCCAACAACAGCTTAGTTATAATTGCGGGTGAAGTTGCTCCGCGTGTTTCCATAACGGAGCTCCGCAGCGCTCTAAGATCCACTCTTTTGTTTGTATTCTCTGTGACGCTACAGTAGATGCGCCGAGCAGAAAACACGCGGAGCTCAGCAGCCGCGACCAGGTCGGGGTTCAAGTTTGTTGCTCTTTGACCGCGTTGCGTTGCGTTGCGACAGATTTCCATGCAGCCAATAGAGACGAGGTCGACACCGAATAGCTTCAGATGCAGCAGGAAGTCACTGTTCAATGTGGAGACGAGACCTTCACAAGCTCCTCACCGCTCTCTGAATCGTCTCAGGATCATTTTCTCTGTTTTTCTTCTTCCCTTCTGCCTCCCTCTACCAGGTTTAGTGCTATTATTGGGTGTTGGCACAGGAAAACTGTCTTTGTTCAGCCTCTTCACAAGCTAAATGTGGTTTTAAATCTGCATTTTTTTTTTGGAGCTCCTATAGTTTCCAAACCATGATTAGCTTTGTTTTCCATGATGGCAAATGTAGACAAACAGGAACTCCAGTCTTTCTTTTAGGTGAGCGAGAAGCATAGATGCTTTTTCCTAGCCAGCTGACTGGCAGTGTGCAGCCACAGGTGTGGATCTCTGTGCTACTCAGAAAGAGAGGAAGTCATTCTGCCTCTTCAAACCGCAGCAACAGTGTTGGGAAACATAGCGAGGACCTCTGCATACCTTGTCAGCAGTAGCCGGCATCCTCCTGCCTGTAAGGCTGCAGAGTTTAGGTCCTGTAGTAGTTGGCAGTGCAGTCGCACACATGAAGGCTGCCGGCTCTAACCTTTCTAGACACGCGAGACTTTTTAGTTACGGCTTTATATTTAGAAATGTGCCAACGTTTTAGTTTTTACTGTGTAATGCCAGCCATGACACGTTTATATGTTTATATACGCCGCGGTTTCTTCTTCTGCCTACAGGAAAGATAGGGAAGCCACAGCTTCCTGACACACCCTGCACTTCCAGCCATCCCGGTGGACAACTGCTCTGAGATTCAAGTGTTTAACCACAGGCTCATTTATGCTTAAAACATCTTTTTTTTTTTTTTTTTTTTAGGGAGAGCAGTTTGTTGTGCCCACCCTTTTTCAGCTGCCATCTTTGATTCCATGGCGTTCAACATGTATGGATTACTTCTTAGTGACGATTTGTTCAAAAAGTCCTAAAATACAATAGTTACCTTTGTGAACACATTCAGGGAAAAAAAATTATTAAACTAATTTTAAAGGCCCGCTATTTAGTAGCAGCTACTCTGCAGCTTGTGGTTGCACTTTTCCAAGTGATTAAATGTTTCTCCTCTTACGCTTATGTTTGCTGAATCAGCCTCAGGATTAAAAAGCGCTGGGATGCAAAGTGCTGATCAACTCAGGATATTTAATACGACGAGACCCAGCTCTGTCTCCTAAATGGACGATAATATCACTGAGCATTGATGTTCCAGACCAAGCTCTGTCCTCATGATTTGGACTCTTCCTGCAACGTTGGCCCGCTCTGGATTTATAATGTATCCAAAGGCTGCAAAAGCACTCGGACATGTTATGGGTGAAATTATCCAAGAATTTGTAGTTTATTGTTTTGTTTAGTTGTTGTTGTTATTGTTGTTATTATTATTATTATTATTATTATTATTAGAATTAGAATAGTTTTTTGCAAACCAAGGTTTCCATAGAGACTGTTGATTGTGTTTCTAGCCTCTGCAACTTAAAACCCTGTGATAGACTAATTAGTTGGCAAAGTTATGACATTGCTAATATTTCTTCTTCATATGTGAGCTAAATGATGATTATACAGAGCTGGGATAATAAAGCTCTTCCTGAAAATGGATTCTTACAGAAATGTGTTCATTTTCACATATTGAAACGGATTTAGTGTGCATTAAAACAACCAGGAAATGACACGATTAGCAGAAGTAGAGCAGGTTTGTGAATGATGGAGACGCCAGCCCTTTGAGGAGAACCAATTGTGCTCTTGTTCTGCGTGCCTCACTGTGTGCTCTGTGTAGGTTCCACTGCGTTCCAGCAGTCCTCACAGTTACGTAGCTCAGGCCCAGAGTGACGTGGCCAGAGAGCTGGGATGCAGGAAGCTGTGATGTGGGGGGTACATTCAAGGCCCTGCCATCACTCACTGGTTCTGTGATGCTGGGCTCACTTATTATAGGCCACGCCATCGCAGGACATGCCCGCCGGGGAGTGGTGTGTTTGTGGTGACCCAAGGGGGGAGCAGGTCTTCTGAAAGGTGCAGCTGACAGGACTTTCTCCTCTAGTGTTGTTCTTTTCCTGCTGCATGCAGGGCTATGGAGCCGTGAAGTCAGAGGGAAACTCAAACGGAGCAAAAATCGCTCCTGCCCTCAGATAAGTGGTCTAGATTTTCCCCGTAGCATAGAGAGAAGTTCACAAAGGGAAAGGCTGATATCTGGACGTGTCTGCAGGCTGAGACGGCGTGTGTCGTTGAACAATGGTTTCTCTGTGAGGCGCCTCTCCTCAAGGCTGAAATTGTTTTGTCATTCTCTCAATGCTCCGCTCTCGCTGTTCTTTTCTCTCCGTTCTGTGTGTGTGTGTCTGGCACACTGTCCCATTGTTTTCTATAATGACTCGATGACTTAAGGCTTCATGTCGACACCCAGAGAGTCCACTGCAAAACTGCCAATAGTTACTCGCCAATATTAATGCTTGCGGCGTAAAAGTTGCATCAAGCTCGAACAACCATAAACGACGTGCGTTACTGAAATGTTCTCATGGGCCACGTTTTTCAGAAATCCTGCGGAGGTTTACAAAACTGCATGTGTACTTTAATCTGAGTTCAAATGTCACTGTTCCCACGCAGCAGACGGGTCGAGGATGAGGTTTCAGAGAAGTTTGAAGCAGCTTTAGGTTATAAACCCATATTCCAGTTCAGTCCATCATCTGGACATGGAAATGGTGCAGGGCTCCTGCTCCAACCCTTAAGGCTGCTCGTAGTGCGTTACATAAGGCTGTTACTCTGTGAGAGGCAAGAAATGTATTCTCGCTCCCACAGCTGCCCCGCTCTGCTTGTTCTCTACAACCCACCTGGGCAGAGCTCTTGTTTTTGGTCAGGGTTATGTATGGTGTGGGTCGGTTCTGTTGAACTGAGACTCTACTCAGCCTGTTCAACTCTGGTGGCATCAGGCGGTCGAACACGCCACCTGCGTTCGCCTCGGCTCGCCGCTTCTTCAGCGGTCGTCAATGACAAGGAGTCCTCTTCCGCTTCAGACGTTTTCTTCTCCTCTTCCTTCATCATCCATCTCTGCCGTTGTGGCGCTGTTGGTCAAGTTTCCACAATCTCAGCCTGAGTGCGACACGCTGCAGCAGGCGGGACTTTCTAGGAGTTCGGCCGCTCAGTTTCTCGTGAAGCAGGATTAGTCTGAGCCAAAACAAAATTAGTCATTGTTCTTGCTACGTTGAGAACAGGATGAATTTCTCGTAGGGCTGGACGATATAGAAAAAAAGCTTATCGATTAAAAAAAATGCATATTGATCGATATCGATAATTATTGAAAATAACTGACTGGACATTTTATGATATTGCTAAATGATTTAATTTTAATAAAGAACAAAAACACAGAATTTCAATTAAATCTTTATTTAACCAACTTTTTTAACCATAACAGAATTTAAAATAAATAAACAACTTAAGAGAACTGAGTTATGTTATTAAATAATGACAAGGAATAAACTATAGTAACCAGTAAAATGACCAAAATAAATATACCAAATAAATAAATAAAATAGCCTATTTAGGTGGGAATAGTACACTAGTTACTTCTCAGGTTTCATAATTGAGAGGCTGACGCAGGGCTGAAGTCCGAGGTTGTGGCGTGTAAGGAGGATGCAGGTTGCAGCTCATTTTGCACTGATTCCCTGCACTCGTTGCACAATTTAGGGAGCGCTGTTAGAGAAACTTTCAACCAGGAACTTTATATCGCGGATCAAGAGTGGCGAGTAATTGTTTGAAGCCAGGTTTTTCAGCTGCAGACAACAGAAGCGTGTCCGCGGAGTCGCGCCGGTGTGGCCGGCTGAGCGGCTTACGTGATGAAACAAGTTGGTTGCGTTACCAGACTTTGTTTTTACCGCTTCCTTGCAAGTTTTACAAATCACTGGTTTATTTCTGTCAGACTGGCTAACTAGTAAAACCCCGTTTTGGGACCGTTTCCTCCGCCGCTCCTTGCTGCTACATATTCCCGTGCTCTGTGTTGTGGTTTGAGAGGGCGGCGCTTAGTGACGGCGTGCCGGGTCCGCCATTACGATTGGTCGAGAGGAAGCAGTGACTGTAGCATCAACTAATATGATAGGCTGGAAGGAAGGAAGGAAAACTGTTTCTATATCGAACTTTTATCGACCCTATTTTTTCCTATCGCACCACACGTCTATCGATCGATATATATTGTTATTGAATTATCGTCCAGCCATAATTTCTCGGTTCCTGCGGCGTATCTGAGACGGTGGATGTGGAGAAGCCCGCTAGAGACCCAATGAAAATGAAGAGGCGCTGGAGCCCATAACCAGTTTGTTTTGTTTAACCACCTGAGAGCCTCAGCATTATAAAAGTCTCCTTAATATACTGTGCGATTGGTCCCCTGTTTCACTCTGTGTTTTTTTTTATGAAGGATTTTACTGCCTGATGACCATTTAAGCAGACAAATAATCTAATTTATCCCAGGATCCCTGCACTCAAATACTCCAAGATTTCTTATCGCTTACTCTAAACCACCAGCGGTGCTTGTGATATATTCACCCACATAATCAGCTGATCTCTCAGGCGCAGCAGCAGCTGGAAAACTGGAAATAAACACGGCTTTTAAAGCAAGATTTATGTGCACCGCCTGGTTTTATTAAAGGTATGACGGTGGTAAAGGATTTAGCCGGGACTCATCTTTATGTAATCAGGAGGAGAATAATAAGCTGTGAAGGCACCTCTATCCAGAGCAATGACCTACTTAAGCTGTGTGAGGAGTGATTAAAGAAAGAACAACTTTGGGAAGATCTGAGACGATTAGTTTTATTCTAGTGCTTGTTAGTGCTGTGTTTTGACCTTTTTGACGTTTTAACTTTTACCGCTCAAGTTGAAGACACGGCGCTCCAGCTGTTTTTGGCTGCTCCCTCCAGCCCGTCCAGCAGGTTCTTTCCTCTGGTCCAGCAGTGAACGAGGCTCTCAGCTCCACACCAGTAAAGCACAGGATCTGGTTGGTGGAAAGGGCCACTTTTAAGATCTAGGCTGCACACAAAACACTCCGACGCTGCACGTTACTGCCCACATGGGGTGAATACAAATGCAAGCCATCTTTTTCAAATTTCATTCGGAAGAAAAAAGGTTGAAAACTATTTACTGCTTTTCTTTACGCTAGTCTTCCTCATAACATACATTTGTGGGACAGCAGTAGGTGCTCATGTGGCCACGAGAACAACACCCAAAATTCTAAAAGTTATAATGGGGCACAAATAAAAAGAGGGATGGTGCTTATATGGCCGTTATTTATCATGGGGCTGAACATCAAAAGGTTAGAAACAGGTACGAATACTCTTGCAGGGTGCTGTATACTAATGGAAATCATGGTTTGGGATCTGTTCTTGTAAATTTTTAATGGTAAAGAATGTTTTAGTCCAAAGATAAAGTGACGATTTATTCATCCAACGAGACGGAGAGGTTGTGTGTACTTATGTGCATATGTTCCTGCTGGCTTATTAAGGCTTTATGAGTCGAGACATCAGGGTAAATGCTCAGTTTGACAGTCAAGTGACAGATGGCCGCGCTGATAAACATCCTTTGCCTTTTTCACTAATTCTCCGTTTTGTTTTTTTCTCCACAGGCAACCAGATAAATTGGTGGTGGTTTGGACACGCAGAAGTCGTCGGAAATCCTCTAAGGTTGCTGTTTTATGCATGCTAGATTTCCACAAAAAACTGCATATTATTTTTTTTTAAATTGTATCTAATTTCCACAAGACATTATGTTGTTTCTTTTCTTCGTCATGTAGTCCCATAGCTGGCAGCCTGGCATCAAGAACCCGTACAGAGGAGTTGTAGTGTGGCCGGTACCAGAGAACATTGAGATTACGGTCACTCTCTTCAAGGTAAGACACAGCTCTGCTTAGACTGGAGCTAAAACATAAAAACAGATTTCTGAGGAAAAAACCTATACGCATACATTTTAACCAAGTATCTGTGTACATTAGCTCATGTAATTGTGTGTAAATGAAATAAACACGTGTGGGCCTCTGTGCTGGCAGACAGCATAATACATTATCATCACTCCTGGCAAAGATCTGTAAGAAGCCTGAAAAGAAAGTCATTTAATTGTAGCAGCTTAATCTCAGATTTAAAAAGAATCCAACCTTTAATTTGTGTAATTTTGTTCAGTTGGGGGGGGGGGGGGTTGGTTGGTTATGTGTCAAGAAAGTTTTTAACCAACTCACTGGTGACACTCCTTTTTAGTCCTTAAATTTGTCCTTTTCTTTTTTTAAGGTAATCAGTAACAAAATAATTAGTAATCCCTGACTTTCTGGTTCCCTGGGGTATAAATTTGATGACAAACGGTAGCCCATTTCGTTTTACCCCTGCTAAAACAAAATCAGATAAATTAAATAACCACTGAGAATAAAGGTGAACTTTTCAGCCAAAAACAGCCCAGAGAGTTTTAATGTCAAACAGGGGATGAAAATGTGACACAGCACCTCAAGCACGCTGTTGAGTGGAGAAGCTGTGATGCTCTGGGCCAGTTTTGCTTCCAAAGGTCCTGGAAACAGTTTGTTAGTGCAGGGAGTCGTGAAATACCAGCAGAAAATTAAAGGTGTATATAACTACGTTATATGGTTATCAAAAAAGGCCAAAAACCATTTGATCAGGATAAAATAAGGTTATGTGCACCAAGCCTCCATGTTGATAATGTTTTGTTGGTCCTTTTTGAGACTAGATAAGGATCCAGCACCGGGCGTGATGAACAGATATAAACGGACGTAGCGCCATCTACACACTGTATTGCAGTTATTATTGATAACTTCCTGTTATTAAAAATAAACCCTGAAAAGGCTTTATTTATTAACAAATTGAGCCAGCAGGACGGGATAATCTTTCATAGAAACTTTGTATGCAACCAGAGTGAACCACTGACGTATAAATAAAAAAAGTCAAATAATGTGGGTATGCACCCATCATTGAGACTTCAATGGCACGACACTGAACCAAAAATATATAGCCAAATAAAGACAGAAATGGCTCACCAGACACAAAATCATCCCGTATAATTCCTGTGGTGAGTTTAGGTGCAGAGAGGATAAGAGAGGAACCAGGACTCTGGATGATCCACACAGATTCTGTCAGTAGAAATGGTCGCAGAGCTCTCCGCCTGTAAGCTCCAACCTAGTGAAATGTCATAAGAGAGGTGCTGTCCTATTACTAGGGTGCAAATGACTGTTCCACTTTGATTTCATTAGAAAGTATTTTCATTTAATCTGGCATTTTAGTCCCCCACTAAGTAGATTTCACATGAAGCAGAGTAAAGGTTGAGACGATGCTCCATCAGTAAGATTGTTTATTTGAAGGTGTTTTACATCCAGAAATGTCATTAAAATGTGACTGTCGCTGTCTCTCTCTTTAGATGGGATTCTGATATCTTTTCTATTTTCAGTCACATGTATGTTCACTTATTAACAACAAGTTTTGTGGCTTTTGAAACAGTTGAGAAACAAGATTTTTGCAAAGCTTAACAAATTATTACCCCAAGTCATCGAGACAAATCTTGTGACCGTGTCTCAAGACATTTGAAAAAACAAAAGTTCTTATCTGCTTCCATGAGAATCTGCATAGTGGTCCAGGCCTTGCGAGCTGGTTTTCTCCTTTTTAAATAAAAAATAAAAAATCAGTTTTTGTAATGAGAAAGTCAAAGGCAGCAAAGCAAGGTTTGGATAATGCCCAAATCAATTAACACCTGCTCCCTAACTTGTCACCACATTGTCTTCACACAGTGTTTAGGTTAACAAACACAAAAACAAAATCTGGAGAATCCCTTCGTCTATTATGACCTTCTCAGCTTTTTGCTCTAAATTCCTTATAATTAAAATGATTCCAGCCCCATTGTAAACAAATGAACTAATTGGACGTTACATGCTGCCTTCTTCCTTATCCCCGTTCTAAACGCGAGCAGCTTTGTCAGCTTCATTAAGCTTGTTTACTCAGAAGGGCGCTGTAGAGTTTTATTGGCTACAGAGCGACATGATTCAATTGTACGGTGTCAGTGCAGGTCCAAAAACCTGCAGGGAAATGCAAATGAATGTAGCGATAATGTTACATTAAACAGATTTTTGAATTTTAAAGAGAAGCACTGATTGTGGATGAAAAAAATGCCTATGGAGTCTTTTCCAATTAAAGCTATTACTTTATGAGTACTTTTGATAAATAACGAAGGTGAAAACAGCATCTCCCAGATATATTTCTCACCCTGCCTGGCCTAAGGCTCAGCAGTGCGAACAGCTGAGTCAGCAGTGTCATATCATGCACAACAGCGTGATGTGCATCAGCACTAAGCCTCGGCTGAACTTTGTAAAGACTGGAAATACAAATTAACCCTAATGGCAGAATAAGTGTCAGCAAACAGAGCGCAGATGGGTATCTGCAATAGTCTGATGCTTTTTGCATGTTTTTGCGTCATGTTTGGCCCTCGTTGTTTACGGGACACGGCTTGTTTGGTTAAGTCTTAGCATCTGCATTTTCTCACCAATTGGGATGCACAAGCGAGACAAACATTGGAAAAATGTTACCTGTGAATATCCTCAACGTCAAAACGGGTGAATGAAGACCAAGACGTGGAAAAGGGGCATTTACCCATTTGCAGGTTCTGTTCAGCAGCAATGCCCGTTAATCTCCATTCCTATCAGTTGTTGTGAGAAAGACGGGAAGTTAGACGGGGATATTAATAGAGATGATCAACAGCAACCCAATCTGGCTACTGGGCTCAAATTATTGCAATACATAAAAAAAAAATAAAAAATCTGTTTCACATCTCAAAGTTAGGTTTTTTATGTGGTGCACATGTTTATAAAAACATCCACAGACAGACAGACAGCACTTCTTTATTTCAGATCATTGGTAACCCAGAAGGCTGAGGTTAAAGAGCAGCAGTAACGCAGATGTTCTTCCATTTTTAGAGTTTTCTTCTGAGCATGTGTTGGATTTCTTAAAAGCACTCACGTTAAAGAAAGATGTAAATTAATTAAGATTACTTTCTTAATGATAGATTTTTCTGCCTTTACAGGATCCCCATGCAGAAGAGTTTGAGGACAAGGAGTGGACGTTCGTCATTGAAAATGTGAGGATTAAGTATTTGTCACCTGATTTTATGAAACTGTTTTTTTTTGCTCCAAATGACTTATTAACTTTTAGGTTAAAATTAAATGAAAGATGGATGTCTTGCCATCAGTACAGCATTTGAAAAGTACTGAAGTTTTTTTTCCTTAATGTTCTGGACCAGAAAAGGTAAAGTTTTGGGGTGAAGGGGTGAAGTTTTGGATCGTGGGAGAAGTTCCTTGTCAGAAAGGTGCTGATCCCACGTCATAATAACTATAAAAGAACATGTTTGGGCTGTGTCTGCCACCATGTGGTTAGTGAATGTCAGTACATGCATTTTAAAGTTGAGTGAAGCATTTAGTTAAATAAAAATCACATTATTAACTCAAAGATTTAAAAGCAAAAATGTAAAACGCGATTTAAAACAGAAAAGCAAATATTATACCTACTGCTGTTGAAATAATCAAACATTGATTATTACTGTTATAAACATGTTATATGTAACATGTATTATGATTTTGATACATATGGTTATTGTATTGACAGTCACTCTGTTTATAATCACTGTTATATTAATATTCTACTAATGAACAAAGAGAAAAATATGAAGGTTAGTTAAATTATGAAACATGTGGTAAAGTTAATAAATGGGATATATTGCGCAAAGACACAAAATTACATTAAATCATTTCTATTTTTTAATTAATTGGTACATTTAAATTTTTATTTATTGGTCCATTTATCTATTTCTCCGTTTATTTTTAATTCCGTCTGTTATGGTCCTCCAAACTTTCAGTCATCCTGTAGGAAACAATATAATTAAAGTTGGTTACAAACATGCATACTAGGGCTGGACAATATAAAAAAGAAGCATATTGATAAAATAGAAATAATATTGATCGATATAAATAATAATAAAAAAATTCAAAACTTATTGACTTTTTTTGGATAAAGACACACAAACCCTTTATTCAACTCTCCTTTTATCAAAACTGCAAGTTTTCAAAAGTTTTCTGAGCTCTTTGATTGGGGTGGAGCTTGGTGAGCGTTCCTGTCTCTGGGTTTGTGATTGGTTGGGAGGATGTAATGGGTGTAGTAATAACCTACATGATTGGCTAGAATGCAGAAGGAAGGAAAACCGTTCTTCTGTTGAACTTTTTACTGACCCTTTATTTTCTGTCGCACCACACGTCTATCAATCGATATATTTTGTTACTGGATTATCGTCCGACCCTAACACACAATTCACATGGGCTATGAATAAGTCAGGCCCTCCTCAACTATATATTGTTTTAGTGAGATATCTTCAAATATGTTTTTAAGTGATGTTTGATCATTCTGCAATTTTCTAAACTAAAACTGTTTCAATCTTTCACTCCACAGAGAAACAAAAAAGGTTAACACTGAGAATCTTAATGTATTTTCTACTTAGATTATAGCCTCTTTCTGAAAACATGTTCTGTACATTTGCAGGCAGCTCATTGATCTTACTTTGTACATCATTTGTACAGTTTTCTGTTTTACCAGATCAACATTTGACTTGTAAAACATCATATCTGTATATTCACAATAGAATTATTATTCATTCATAGTGCTCTTTTTTATGTAGTTTCCATGACATTTCAGCTGCTGTTTTATATATATATATATATATATATATATATATATATATATATATATATATATATATATATATATATATATATATATATATATATATATATATATATATATATATATATATATATATTGCCCCAAATGTCTACACACTACTCCAGATATGGTAATGAGTGATTTGTGGTTTAAAAAGTACCTTGCTTTACTTAAAATGCTTCATGATAATTTAGATGGTACATGTTACATGTGGTTTCTAATTAATGTTATTATCTATTTTCTCAGCTACAAATCTTTAATACTGTATCCAAGTATAAGTAACTTGACGTTTGGTGATAATTTGTTTCTGTTACCATCCCGTTAATTCATGCCTTTCATGGGTAATCCTCTCCAAAAGCTTTTCTAAAGCCCGAGCAAAGTATGTCATCTACAAGTAAGACAAGTCTAATTTAGTTTGAAACTTTGCATATTGTTGTGCTATTACACACCGTTTTAAGTTATTTAATGTTTAATAAATAACTCTCTGTCTGTTGGGTATTGTCAGTTCTAGAGCTGATATCAGGACAATAGCTGAAAGGGATAATTTGAGTACTGGCGTTCTTTTAACAGCAAATCCTGCACACATGTAGAATAAGCAGTCACTTCTCTTCAAATTCAAGTATTAACAGAGATAAAATTAACATCCAGGGAACATCATATAGAATGCTGTTTACCTGAATTAACACTACATTTCAATCAACAAATTCTCTCTACTAGGCTAGTGAAACTTAACTAAAACTACGAAGTAAAAATAAGATAAAAAGAAGCTAAGGAACTATGTACACACAAAAGAAACAAAAGACAAAATAAAAGTGGTTGATCATCATTATCAGAATAATTCAGTGAATCCTGCAGATCTGAGTTAAAGAACCAAAGTTCATCTTAAAGAACATGGAATGAGGTTAAATTGGCTTAACTAATTCAGAACAACATTTGGTGTGTGTTTCAACTCATTCATAATGCAAATCATGAGTTAAACAAAAAAATATTTGATCAGATAACATTTTATAGAATGATTTACTCAGTGAAAATCAGTAAACTTTAGAGATGCATGGTTTTATTAATGCGATTATACCTCTGGGAAGCTAGAGGTTGCTTAATCTTGGAGTTATACAAAACACCATTAAATCGGCATTAATACTCCATATTAATGCGGTAATAATGGTCATAGCACTATCGAACGATGGAGCGAAACGTAGTTGCGTATCTGGGAAGAGCGAATGTTACCGGAAGCTAATAGCATTTGGCTAGACGACATTCGGCGCTAATTTTAAAAAGCTTCAGCTTTATTTTGGTTGCAATGAGCGGACTGGATAACACAAACATCAATATTCCATTAATGTATGAAACCCTTGTGGGGATAACTTTTGTTATAACCGTAAAAACACACTCGAATTACATCAGCATGGCATAGTTTCAAAATGCTAACGGGATCTACGTTGGTTAGCTCCACGTGTTTAAAAACATAGTCAAAAAGCATTAAGTAAACCTTCTTAATAAACCATTTAACTTTCCCTGTTTATTTCTCTGCCAAACCTGACGGTGCCTCTGTGTCAGTTCGGTCCACTTTGGGCATTCAGTTGGAAGCAGTTGAAGTACTCCAAGCGAAAGCTGCTTATCTCAGCAGCGGACATGCGGCTTTGCGGCTATAGACTAGCCGAACATGGTGGTTGGAGCAGGCCGCACCGGGTCCTTCATGCGAGTCTTTGACCCGGGTTCAGTGGGTGATTTCAGCTCAGCTTTTACTCTCAGCTTAGGAAAATGGGTCCTGTGCCGGCTAGAGGTGGGTGGCCGCTCCGGGCCGCCTGGAGTCAGTTTCTTGCAACAGCTTAGGAAAAACTAAACAAGGCTGGTTTCGGCATAGACGGATTCTTTACTCTGCCGTCTTTTTACGCAGAAGTTAGACTGCAGACTTGGCTTCGATCCAGCCGGCAGTTCTCCAACAAAAGTCCGGTCCTCCACTCCGACGAGAGTTTCCCCCCAATGCTGTTCCAACGAAACAGCGGGAAATAAAGACGTTTATCTGTGGGAAGTTTGGCTTTATAGCAACAGCACCCTGCAGAGGGGGGCAGTTCTTGGTCCCTGAAAATGTCTGAAATTCCTTTGCTTACAATCCATTCAGATTTTTCCACATGGCTTGATGGCACAACAATATGTAATTTAAATACAGAATAGTTTAGGACCCAACACTGACCCCTGAGGGAGCCCACAGGAAATGTATTTCAATAACAAAGTGTTTGAAGATCGCCCATTTCCACAAATAGCTGTCTGCATCTTATCTACTGTCGCACCAGTCCTCTCGCACCGTACCGTTCCCCTTCATGTAGAGCTCACAGTATTTAGAACCACAATCGTTTTTGTTTTTGCTGTATTTTAATTGCAAAGGATTGCCGGCATGCAATATTTGGTAAGGTATTATAGTTTTAGGTGCCATGCCTTTATGATCTGCATGTAGTTGAAAGGCCTTTTTCTACCCTTAATGTCATCATTCATTGTATATTTTTGTGGCAAAGTTGTTAAAGCTAACTGCGAGTTGCTGGAATATTGTGATAAAGGACATAAAAAGGAAAATGACAGAACTGTGGGTTCATTGTAATTGAGAGTTATTACAATATTCAATGTTGCGACTACATGTTTTCATGCAGCCCTACAGTTAAAAAAAGTTAGGAAACACCATTAAATATTGAGTTCTTTGTTTTCACAGCGGACTGAACAGTATATCGCAAGCTTATCTTGCGGTATACTGTTTACTTTCTTTATTCCACTGCTACTGCATGCAGTATGGCAAAGAACTGCTTGGACTGCAGTAAAGATCTATTTTTAAGTTTCACTGACTAAACAGATGTAGCTTGGTGCAATGTTTTCAAAATACAATTTTTTAGATTGGAGAAAAAACTTTCTCCATACCCAGCCAGATGGATTTCACCCTACCTGGGTTTTAGTTTTTGACTAAACGGAATACATAAACACATTAACGCTGTTTATTTGTTTATATTCCTCAAAAGTCGTATCACCACTGTGACATTCACATAATCATTCCCTGACATTGAGCAGCTCTACTTGACATGATGTCTAATCTTATCTTTATGTTGTAAAAAGAATGAGGATGAAAAAGAGAGAGGAGAGTCTGTCTGTGGTAGGACGAGAGCTTTCTGCTGCTTCACGAACGGCTTTGCCTAAAAATGTAGTCATTCTTCATGTCTAGAGTAATGGCAGCCTGCAGCTACCCTCTCCCCCAGCTGGTGGGCTGAAGCTGACATGAGCGGGTCACATGTGACAGCCAGAGCTTCAGCTCAGAGTGTCGCTGCCCCCAACAGGTCAGTTCCACAAACAAAACACTGCTCACCTGTTTAGATTGCAAACCTACCACCATCAGCTTCTGGGGTGATCGAATTTACCCGCTACTTCAGTTATTTACTTACATTTGGCCAGTGATGGAGGATGGTTTTGAGACACTGGATAACTGAGAAGAGAGAGATTTATTTAGTCCTGTTGTTGTTGTTGTTGTTGTTGTTTGTTCAGAAACGGAACAGTTTTCTGCAAAGGCTTTTTTAAATAGCATCATCAGATTTATATTAGGCCTGTGTGATGTAGGAATGAGAAGCATTGGGCTAAGGCTCGGTATTTGCTCTCTCTCTGAATCACTTGGATCAACAGTTTTAATATGGACATCTGCAATCTTCTGAAAGCGTTGCTGTTGGAGGGAATTAAAGGGGTTGATAAATCTCTAATGAATGCTGCCTGATGTGACTTTAGACTGAGGTTACATCACTTGAGCTCAGCAAATGACCTCTGACCCCCGAGACTCCTCAAAGAATGTCAATGGGGAGGGTGGGGGGAACACATTAGGCGTGCTAACCGAGTGCACTGATGCTGTCGCTTTCTGTATACGTCAAAGTTAAGAATGACAGCGCATTGCTCCACCTTTCTGTTTTGAAAGAGACTTGAAGAGACAAACTGGTCAGCCGATGTCTTCTGCATGGAGCGTGGGAGAGGGCATAATGGGGAGAGAAAAAGGGCAAGTTTGAGGTTTTGCCTCTGTCTCTGCATGCCTGACTAATGACAGAAAGATCAAAGCCATACCAGGCTCCTGACGGCTGGAATGAAGAACGGAGACGAGGGAGGGATGATGGGAGGGAGAAAGTAACCTTACACCTTCACACACTGTGGCGTGGAGGGCTTATGGCCAACATTTGCAAGCACCAAAACATGCTCAGCTATTGATGGATAGTATGTAGAAATCATAATATCTTGATGTCTTTCCTCACTGATTGGTTCAGCTAGAGTCGCTCCCTACTGCTGGGCACGGTCACTTCCTTGTGAGCTGGTATGGAACAGATAGAAAGAAATAAAGCGCCATGTTAAGTTAGGCTGACTCCCCTCTTCAAGGCTTTTTTTTTTCATATATAAAACCTTTACTGAACTGCTCTAAAAGGTTTGGTATTTAGTAACTTAGATTTTAGAAACTTAAAATAATTTCAGGTTTGAATGACCATGTGTCACTCCTTTGACCCTACACAAATCCACATACAGTGGACTGGGACATTTGATTCATGACTCAAGTGTGGGTCTGAGGTTATACTCTATAGGTTATATATATATATATATACATATATAGTATCTTTTATAGGTTGCAATGATGATGCAATAGTACAGATCTTTGATGAATTTTAAAAATAACTTGGATGCACGACTTCTTGTAGAGTTTTCTAATTAAACTAATATTGCTTAAGCGTTCCTTAGCAAATTGCAACTCAGCCACACTCATCTTAGCAGAACCAGTAGAGTTAATTTAAAAGGGCTGGGTTCCTGCTTCAGATCCAGCTTTTGGGAATACTTTACAAATTTCCAGAATGTTTGAGGTCAGTGATCTCCACAGCTAAATGTTATCTTATTTTTCTCTAAAGCCCGTCGGGATGTTGAATCACTTTTAGTTGCGTTCATCTTTCAACCATCACTTGTCTAGAATTAGGACGTGGATCCTCCATAATGTCATTCGGTTTAAGGAATATACCAGTACCACTTTCAGCATGCTGGTGAAGATTCTCAAGCATCCGGGTCATGATCATTTAAAAAAAAGTTAGGAGAATGACATTAGGAGAGAGAGTGGTCAGGTGGGTGAGTAGTATGGAGAATTCGTTTTAAAAGTCCCTGTGTGGTTTGGGGGGACGATAGACTATGGCAATAAATATCGGAGTGGACCAGACAATTCAATTGCAGAGCATTCCATAGAAGAAGGAAAAAAAAAAAAAAAAAGTTGAAAAACAAAAGTCCAGTTGTTTTGTTTTTTTTTACTTTTTTTTATATCACTTTCAGCAAAACAGGCCCTCAGCATGCTGCTGCCACAGCCATGCTTATCAGTAGCTACAGATTCTTTTTTTTTTTTTTCTTTTTTTTTTTTCATTATACAGCTGAAAAACCACAAGCATAAAGTAGAACTCAAAAACGTGGACAGCATATAAACAAGCGTCTGCACAGGCATGAGCACACAAACCAAGACAGGATATGGATACTTAAAAATTGTACAGGTTGACAATCATTGTCCACAGCCAAAACCACAAGGGACCACGAGGCCGCCAGGCCGGGGGCACAGGCACACACCCAACAGAACCAGCTCCCGTTCGACTTTCAGTCTCGGGGGAGGGCATCCAGTCTCTCGACATAAGATAATAGAGGGGCCCAAGTTTTATAGTAGCTACAGATTCTTAAGCCTGAAAGCCTCACCTTAACTCCTTTCAACACACTTCTTGTCATTTAGGCCAAAAATTGTTTCTTATCTGACTATTAGGCCTGCACAATATATTTCAAATGTATCATTATCACAATATTACCATGCATACAACCATCATAGAACTGCTATAAATCTAAGCTAATTATACAAATAGCATGGCTCAGGCTCTATGTCAGTAATCTAAATTGATGCAGGCATTAAGGAGTCCTGGTTGCAAAATTAATAATTTAAAGTCAAGTTAATTTAATGTCAAAACACTAGACACAAAAGCATGTGGAAATAATAACTTCCCTTGGTTTCTAGTGTCTGGTTAGACTGCCTTCTCTCTGCGGTTTGTTTGCAGTACGTCCAAAGTAGAAACATACTTATTGCTTATTTCATGTCCTCCTGATGCCATAAGTTTGCGTGTTCACTGGAGCAGCTGTAAATATCAGCTGGTCTTGAGGACGTCGTATTTCAAACACTGTCAGCCCATAGCGACATGAAACCTGCTTCACTGTAGATTTTGATCCTGGTGATCCAACAGTTTCCAGCCTTTGGACTAAAGTTTGTGAACTGTGATGAAGAGCCATGCCCATACTGAGATGTCAACCAGTTTAAATAAACACCAACATTCAACATTCAGTCATGCCAGAAGCTTTTCATGGCAACAAGAAGCGCGTGATCAAACCACAACTAGCTGAGGGACTTTTAAGAGATATTAGCCTGGAAACATTAATGTAGTTGAGCAGTTGGGTACAGTTTTGACAATTTTAGAGATAAGTCTCAGTAAATTCAATCTTGTGTGTCTGGTGTTTTAAAATTATTTGAGGTGAGAAATCATTCCACCTTGAAAATAGAGCAGTTCCACTAGAAGTTTAGATCATGGTGAGATTAATGCCTGAGATTAGCGGGTCCAAACTTCCCACTATATTTGATCAGCGCAACGTGTTTCTGGTGTCACTGGAGCAGATTGGCAGAGGTTGTAAATATTCACCACAAGAGGGCAGCCTAGCACAATGGTCTGCATAAAGCTTTATTCATGCAGCGGTAATCAAATCAGGTGGATCATGATTTGATGTAAGCTGAATGTTTGTAAATTCAGCCTCGTTCACCTCCACTGTCTCTGGTGTTTGGACATTTCTGACCGCTGGTCGACATTATTAGGACGCCTGAAATTTGCCATTTGTTTCCCAACTGTGCTGGTTTGCTGATAAATTAGTAGACGGCTCTGATCTTCTGAGGCACCCCAACCACTGAAGTCTGGAAACGTGCCTCAAAGCAGCGATGAGTGCTGCTCTTAGTAGAAGGAACAGAAGAAGAGGAGAGGTGAGTTCTCCTGACCCCTCATCAGACGGCAGAGGAGAAAAGCGGAAGAATACGCCATTGTGCCCAAGCACTGAAGATGATGAAATTCAAGATCCCCACGCTCTGGCTTCGTCTTAATCTCGGGGCCCAACCTTGCGTTAGGCTAATCCCTCTCTGTCGAATTACTGGCCTTGTCTAGATTGTATTTTGTCATTGAAAAAGGTAGTGTCAAACACTACCTTTTTCCCTCCTCTATTTGTTGAGAGAAAGAGAGAGAGAGACAGAGAGAGAGAGAGAGAGAGAGAGAGGTGCAGTAGTATCTCTAAATTGCATGCTACCCTTGCCATTCACCCTTTTTCAAACAGCCACATATTATCAAAAAGGTGGGCAAATTGAGAGTCAAAAGATTGGACGGCTATATTTGAAGGCATTGTGCTGACAGGCCCTTTTGTGTGTGTATAGTGGCGGAGGGGGGGTTAATGCGTGTATGTATGTCTGTGTGTATTTTCTCTGCGTTTGCATATCAGCCAGAGCTGGAGATTGGAGACCAACTTCGCTCATCTTCAAAGCTTTGTGAGAGGATTTAAATACCGCGCACCGACACACGCAGAGGGCCGCTGCAGTTAAAGCAAGAAGCTATCATGTTAGAATACATTGAATATACAGCGATAGAGACTCCAAAGCCCACTCTCCTTGCTCCTCCCCCATCTTTTACCCTTTAAGTCCTACTTCAACTGTTTTTTTTTTTTTTTTATGTGTGTGCACATTACATCAATGTCACCGAGGACAGAACGCATTTCTGACCGTGTATGGATGCTCCGCCGTGTGACAGCCAGTCTGACACATGCATCAACATTCACAAATGTGTTGTTTTTTTGTTTGTTTTTTTAACAAACACCAACAGTAGGGTTAGCTTTTTAATTCTTATTGTGCAGTACTTAGAGGTTAGTCTTGTATTGTATTAAAAAAAAAATCCAGTTTAATTTGCAGAAACAAAATTTCATTATTGTAAAGTGACTTCAAATTATCCTCAAATAACCACAGAAACAAGGCCTTTCAAATGTATTACTTTCAGTAAATACACAGAAAGTAGGGAAAACAAGTACTATTCCATTAACTTCACTCTGCAAATTCATATCAAGAGCTCAATTCCTACACCTTTTCCTTATTTAAGTCACTTAAAGCCATATGTAAATATTTCAGCTTCATCTTACATTGTTTTAAGGAGGTGCTGTGATGCATTACACATAAAGAAAAGGTGTGCATCTCTACCGTAGAGACTGTGAGCAAATATCCCTTTCTCTGAGTATGCTCCCAACCTGGTATAGTGTGGTAGGAAAAAAAACTCTCCTGTTGGCTAAAGGGGTTACCCAAGGTATTACCAGCAGGGATGCCTGTAATTGTGACACACAATCATTCGGTGCTCAACATGCTGTTTTGCCATGCTATAAATTAAAATCCTAAATTTAATGTTGGGTTTTTCCAAATCTCATTTATGTAGCACAAAATCAGAGAAGAGTAGGCAGCCTACATTCTTCAACATTAGGCACACCTTCCCAAACACACACCCTTTCTTTTCCTATTGTACCCAAAGCCACTTTGCCCCCCCACCTCCCCCTTCCCCTGTCTGGAACATATTACGTAGGCCAGTGGCTTGTGAGCACTGACTGGGCCTCGGGGAAGAAAAACACAATTATTTCAGCTCCGGGCGATGCTATTCACGCAAAGGTGACAAAAGCTGGTATGAAGTATGAAATCCCAAAAGTTTCCCCTGTCGTGGTCGACAAATTGGGATTAATTTGTGCCTGTGTGCACACGCACGTGCGTCACCAAAAGTTTTCACCTCTGCTCATTTCCTTTTTTATTTTTTTTATACTTGTTAGAACTCAATAGGCTTCATTTATGTTGTCACAGGAAGCAGCAGGTTCACTCAAATTGTTTGTATGTGCCTGCAATGCTAATTTAAACTGAAATGTGCTTTATAGTTCAAAGCTTGGAGAGTGTACATTATTTCCTGTGTGTGTGTGTGTGGGTGGAAGAAGGCAGAGAGGTTTGTAGCATTTGATCACACATCCACCCACGATTTCCAAATTAATTTAATCTAATTAATTGCCGTGAGGAGAGAGGACAGATGCTTGTGATTACCCCCCACGCTCAGATTCCACCCCCCCCTGTGCAGGCACACACGCCACACAGGAGGCACACACACATAACTACTGCAGCCGTAAATGCTCGCATGTTCTGCTGCTGGGTTGTGTTTAATGCATTGAAGGCGTTTTTAATCATTTAAATAAGAAAATAACTCTCTCTCTACCAAGCCGACATACAATATTTTTTTATTCCATCTTTGTCAGCCGGAGTCTATATTTGGCTCTGTGTCCGGTTCGTGGTATGTTAGGGCAAATGTGTGGTTGTAGGTTGTAGGTGACTGTGGAGGCCGGGTGGTCCCTGCTGTCACCCTAATAGGCTTATTGGCCCCTAATCCACACCACACCACCCTGTCACATGGTCGGTCTGCTGACTAACTGCTGCCATTGCCATGAGCTTTCTGTGTGGTTGCGTTTCAGAGCAGGTGTCGTGAATGTGTGTGACCGTCTGGGCTTTTTCAGAGACATTTGCATTCTTTGCTTCGCATGACTCTGAAAAGGAAAACATTGTGCTGGTTATCCATTCTCTGAGGAAATCTGCTTCTTTTGGCATTTTTATCTGCTTTTAAGATAAAAATCGTGTTGTTTCTTTTGTTGATTCATTACTTTTTAAATGTGTTCAGGAAGTCCTTTGAGAAAAACTTCTGTTTCAAGGAAGGCCCATCCTAGAAGGCGCTTGTTACAAAGCAGTGGCATGCAATATAACTTAACCATACTAGACTTTATAGGATCAAAACAGCAGTGGTGGGATCGTCTGTAGAGTCTGTGCTTTGCAGTTCTAGGCTCGTTTAGCCAGATCGGTTTCATCTTCTTCCTTTTTCTTCAGCTTCATAAAATAGCTTTTATGCAGACAAATTGAAGATGTTACTGTTTTTAATTAGAGCTCCAGTATAGGTTGAGTTGCAGTAATGGCAATATCAATGTGCACACTACTGCAAAGTGTCAGAGGTGTGTGCTGATCGTAATCAAATTACATAATCATATTTTTCAGCAATAGCATATCAATAGCATATTTTACTGATTTTTATGCAGGCCTAGTTTTAAATGGCCCATCTTCTTGTAGCAGATGCAAGCTGAAGATGGTTAATGTAAAGTGGGAGGGTTTAACCATTAAAGAACACCTTATGTATGGCTATATTTTGGTCATCACAACTGCACGAAGTTGGCTTCTTCAAGATAGTTTTGTCCTCATTACATGTAGCATCTCAGCCTCCAGCAGCAGCTAGCCACCTGGCAGCTAATGCTACATAAATGAACTGTTACCCAGATGTGTGCAGTGCTAAAGGTGATCTGGTGTGTCTGTTTAACGTGTTGCCTGCTTGGACTTTCTTCAGCTAGCCAAAGGTCTGCACATACTAGGCACAGCAGACAAAATAATAATATGAGCCCAAAGGAGTTTCACAAGCATCTATTTTATAGTGTCAAGTTAGCGAGTAAACTGAGAGCGTTCTCTTCACAGCTTGATAATATGAGCCTTATAAAGCTTATTAAAATGTACACTATTCCCTCTACACATAAAAACAGAACATTGAATGTGAAGTGCATTTTGTGTTAAGGCTGCAAACTGTAGTTAGTCCCTCCCATATTTCATTTTAATAAATGGTAAGTTTTACCTTCACCTTTTACCTAAATGCTCAGTATGCATCGTGAAAGAGAGGCTGTCATCCATCCAAATACCCCACTCGGTTACTGGTAGGATGATACTCTTTTTATGTACTCTCTTTGGTGCAGATATGTCAATATTCTCAGAGACCTGGGTGAGATTTCAGGGAAAACAACATTTAGTTTAGTTTTGAGGCCCATTTATGCTTAAAGTTAAATAGGCAGGCACAAAAATCTGTCTTCTTTGTTCATTTCGTACAAGTTGTAGTTCGTCATCAGGGAGGTCTAATCGTAACAAGATAACATTACCGGTGGTATTGCTAACGGCAGTGTGGCACAGTATAGCTGATGTCCGATCAACCAGTGGAACAAAGAAGACAACAAACAAGAAAACAGAAATGCGTGTGCAAATATATTTATTAACCGCTTAGACCAATTCCATCTACCGTGGTGCCTCTTTTTATACGGGTTCTATCAATGCACATGATCAAAATTTCCTCCATTGTTGGCATGTTTGCGGTTATCTGAAACTTTCCTCTGAATTAGGAAGCTAACTCAGAATTGCTCTCAAGTGGCTGTTACTTAACAACCATGCCAACTTAATAAACCTATTGAAACTATGAAGACAGCAACAGTTGATAAAATGCATAAAGGCAGCATAAACAGGATTTTATTTAAATTAAGAACCAACTTTATATCATATAGTCATGTCTTCAGCAGTGGGAAACTCTGCCACAGAGTAGTGCCAACCTAATAAAGTATGATGTCATCTGCATAAAGATGCACTTGAGCTGTAAATAAACTTTTATCATTAATGTTATTTAAAAATTCAAAAAGATGAGGCTTGAACGTTGTGCCTCAGGGCTAAATCTTTAACCGGGTTTATATCCAAGTGCAAAAGCTCACTGTGTTCTGTTTGAATATTAATTACACTTTGTGCTTAAATGATAATAGAATTGACACACATCTTGCGTTAAATTCTATAAAAAAAAAATTCATGCATTTTAACACAGCCATTCACTTGCGGGTAAACCACAGAGCCACATGCTCCTCCACGCTATCGCTCTCTGCTTTGTATAGCTCTTGGCACGCACATCTTTATCTTTGCACGCGTGCCTGTTTTTGCTTACATGCCTATGTTTGTTAATTAAACTGATTAAACCGTTGCCCAGTTGAGGTAGAGCATTGCTTCTGTGCTTACCTAATTCATTTCATACTCTGTTTTCCCTGACTCTTTCATGTTTCCACACGTTTCGTCGGTCATATTTTTGACACAGTTGTTCTTGTCTCTTCATCCTATTTATTCTGTCATCTTTCGTCCTTGCGCTGCTCCTGTCATGCTGTGTTCTGTGTGTGTTCGTGAAAGACCCATATGTTTGCACTAAGTCCTGTGTATGCCATGCGCATGCAGCCTGTGTATGTTCAGGCTTGCGTGTGTGAGACTGTATTTGTGAAAGTGACTTGTCCCACTGGTCCAGGTTGTGACCTCGGCTTTCATCTCCTTAGTCTGGGGCTTCAGCCTCCCGTAGAGATTCATTTCCAGCCAACAACACGGCAGATGCCACCAGACACTACAGCAAACACCGACAGTTCGTTTGTACATATGTTCACCTTCTTAATTATCCAGTCATATATATACTTGTCACTATGTGACTAGATGAATTATGCATTTAATATATGCATGTCCTGTCAAGCAAAATGTGTTTTTTCTTTGTCCAAAGCTTCTACTTACACATGGGAAACATCATACCTGCATGCATGACTCCTTTCATTGATGATGGGGTTTATGTAAAGCTAACAGGAAATGTAAGACAACATGGTGGTTAGATTATGTTACCATGCTGGTACCAAAGATCTATGATAGACAGGATCTTTAAAAGCTTCAACTGTGAAAACGCTACGGGTGCAATGATGCATTCACCTTACAAGACCAGACAAAATACAGTTTTGGGTACATGAGAATTAGACAGCGCATGGTTTTACTTTAGAGAAAGTTATTTTTCATTTTGTTTTACAACTAGATAAAGGGTTTCAAAAGTCATACAAGCTGTAATCGGTGTAGAAAAAGCCAGCCTAGATTGATCAGTCTGCTGAGTATTCCAAATCCAAATGTTTAAAAAGTTAGGGGTTTCTTTAAATTTAACTCGAGGACTGCTATCTAATCAAGTGAGCAGTCTTTTATTTGACCTCAGACAATGCAACAGAGCAACACAACAACTACTTCAGTTTTAACGTGAAAACAAGTGACCTTATTTCTATCAGAACGTTAATGGTAGGTGAGATTTAGGACGGTACAGAGTGCACCAGCTTTCTGATGTATAGCGTCTTCTGAGGCTTGTTCTGCCAAAATATACATTACTGGTTTCCCCACATTCCCTTTTTTGTTATTTGTGGAGTTGTCCAGAATTTTCCATTATGACCTGGATGTTTCTATCACCTACCAGACCCTCCACTGTCATCCGAGTTCGTCCTCTATCACCTCGTGACTTTACATGCCGTCACCTGCACTTCTCTTCAGTTGACTCTAATCAGACTTTCCCTCCTTGTCTTCATCCTCATCTCAACCTTGTTTTTGTTGCCATGTGGTCCACGGCTACGGCGGGTGGCCAGACACTCCTGGTGGGAAGCGAGGCACAACTGTGAAGTCAGTTGCACAGTTATCTCCTCTGTCTTGGTTATTTATTTTGTTCTCTTAAGACTTAAGATGGCGGCTTGTGATGTAAACATGCCCGTGTGGCCAGCCAAACAGCAGCCTCTGCAAATCCCCCTGTTTATCCACAAGCTTGACCCACTGGGTATGAGTGGGTGGCACATACGACGGGCGTTCCCCGGCGATGGTGAAAGGGTATCTGTACATGCATGCAGGTGTCTGTGATGAACTTAGCTTAAACTTGTGTAGGTTGAGTCATTCCAGATTATCTCTTGACAATCCGCTCCCAGTGAGTACGTGCGAATGCCTGTTTGGATATGAAGATGCGAGGCATTGAACCTGCACACAAACTCAAGACACACACACACACACACACACACACACACACACAGAGACTTCCTGGCGAGCAGAGGCAGTTGTTCTGCTAAGTGACAAAGAATAGGGGTCTTGTGATGTCCTCTGATGCCAGTGCTAAGCCAGCTACTGACAGTTATACTGATCCATAACCGTGATCCTGCTTTTGATCTTTGGATCACACCCAAAGAGTTGCAGGTGAGGAATTTCAGTTTTACATTTAATCTGAATTTGCAAGGAGGAAAGAACAATGAAATGGTGCAACTCCTGCACTGTTAAATGCAGGAGTTGCACCAAAATGTTTTCTGTCAAACCTCTTACAGCCAAGTTGTGCTAAAGCTGATACAGTTTTTCAACTGCACCCCCGCCCCCCTTCCCCTTTCCTCCAATTCAACCAAATATTGCTTCCATGCATGGCAGAGATGGCCGACGCATGCTAAGGATATCATAAGAGCCATTTTAGGTCGCATGTAAATGCACATAAATACAATTTGCAAACTGTATTGTTCTTTCATGGAGAGAAAAAAAAGAATTTCAAAGAACAAGCGCTCAACCATGCACCACACATACATACACACACACCGAGGCACACCAGCTTCTTATCCAATCCCTCCACTAATTCCCTCTTGGTAGAAGGTGTTCATTGTTTCTCTTTCATTCTAATCTCTCCTTCTCCTTTTTTTCAGAATCCATATTAGATTCTCTTTGAGTTGGTCACAATCAGAGGCAGTGGAGCAGAGCATCACCCTGCTAATGCTCTTTGTCTCCCCAGATTTGTCACTTAGCATGGAGAGTACACCTTTGTCATGGAGCAGGGTGGGAGAGAGGCAGACTCTCACTTGGGGCAATTGTTTCTTGTCAGAGGCCATCTTAACCCCCCTCCCCTCTCTCTCCATCCCCCTTAAGCAAATCAGCTTTGCCCTGGATTAGAGCCCTATCATAGCCCTGTCAGATCTCAGCAGCCTGCCAAAAACCGCTAAAACAAACAGATCCTCAAAGTTTGAATTGATTGCATATTGCTTGGAAACACCATGTCTCCTCCTTAATATCACCACCTGATATCTCTTAAATATAGATGTTCCAGTCAGATTAATCATTAAAACTCTTGAGCTTCTTAGCTCCTACGTTATCTTAGAATTAATCTAGAACAAGATTGAGCACCATCATCTGATGGCCATCACAATACTGTTAAAGAATTTGCTTTAGATATTCATCGTTAAAAACGTAGTTTAGTTTCTATCATTCAGAGTTCTGACATTTTTCCCATGAATGTATATAATCTAATTGGCATTTGAAGGTAAAGTATTTACTCAGTTGGTGTTTATCCGTAGGTTACTTCAATAGACAATCAGCAAGATGCTAAAGTAGTAATGTCACTACTATTTTGGCCTCTCGACAAACCATAAACAAAGGAAAAGAGCAAATTAGTTGTGTTCCAATATGTATTGATAAAAGGTCTGCTATCAATTCATGTGCAACAAATACACATCCCTTAAATCCTGATTTGTCATCTACACTAATTTTGTTTGTAAAAAGTCAACTAAAATAGGTATCTAACTAAGCCTGACCCAGTTAAAAACTGCAGGTCCAGTTCAAAACCCTGGTTCAAGAGAATCCACAATCCAAAAACTAACAGTGTATTAACTTCATTGGATTGATGTATTAATGAATATTTATCTGTGGGTTCTCTGTCAGTAACTCAAGATCCCAAAGGATTGGTAAATTGGACATAAATGTCAACTTAGATTTATCCACCAATGGGGAAAAAAAGTTTTAATACTTTGAAGCGAACTTTGCATCCTATGGGCTGGACACACGTGGCGCAACGTCGCTCCCTCTCCATTTCCTATGGGACTTGTGCAATGAGGTTGCTTACCCTCCTGCAGCCAAGAGACCGGCAAAATTCATGCGTGGTGAAATTTTAAGCTTGTACACATGAACGTGCACACGCTGGCTTGAGACACAAGACAATTGAACAATGTTCAACTTTTTTTGCAGCGTCTTGGCAGTACAGGTTTGTCACCAATCAATGATAATCCCTTGTGCTGTTTCCTTGTCTGTAATATAGGATGAATCCCGTTGTTTTTTGCTTTTGTAGAGTAGACATAAGCGCAAGGTTTCAGTCAATTCCAGAAATATCTTCTGACTCTTCATCCTCGTCGGAAAGCCCTCCAATTCATAACCAATTATCATACAAATTTCTGGGAAACAAGTGATCCAACGGCGGGATTTGAAAAGCTGCCGTCTTGTCCCGTGTGTTGGGTCTTCACTGCGGTGGTGGTGAAACCATTAGTCGCTGTCGTTGGTCGCTCCCTGTGTGTCAAGCCCATAAGTCAAAAACCCATAGTTTATGATTCACTGAAGTCCCCGGTTCTTATCTTACTAAAGTTCTTGTACTTCCGTTAACTAAAAAAACAAACAAATCACATTTCCCTGCTTGCCCTTTAGCTCCACCCACTGATACACTGTCAGATGACGACTAATGATTGTCAAACCAACCCATCCCTTACATACCAGTTTAGGCTTTCTACTCCTACAGTGGAGTTTTTCTTAAGTCACGGGAAAATACATACACACATGGGCACACAAACATTTCAGAGGTCCAGTGTGAATCTGTGGGCTTGATACCCAAACTGCTGCTTCATTCACAGAAGGTAATCAATCCCAGATTTGGCTCCTCGGGGTATTGGATCAGCGATTCAATGTGTGTTGGGGGGTGTTATTGGCCATTTTAGGCCTCTATGATGACAGAGATGGTAAAATGGCAGGAAAAGTGATGAGCAGGCGATTCAACAGACCAGGAGTGAAACTCCAGCTAATCCCTTCAACCTATCTCGCTCTGTGTCTCATCGTCCTCCTTTCCCCTTGTACATTCTGCCTCATTTTCCCTTCTCTCAACCTCTTTTTGTCACACTAACAGTCGTCTTCCTCTCTCGTCTTCTTTACCGTTCTTTCTCCATTTTTTGGACCTCCTCCCTTCATTCCAGCCAGCTCCTCCCGCGGCCCTTTCTCACCCCAGCAGAAGTGCAGAGGCAGTGCTTTTTCCTGCTGGTAATTTATTTTCCCATTAGCCCCCTGTCTGAAGTGCATGCTCTGGGTGTGAGTGTGTGTGTAGGGTGGCACTCAGGGCCGCCCAAAAGAAAGACCCAGAAAGTAGAAAAGAGGAGGGCACCCTGGACGCACTGATAAGACCATGAAGGAGGGAAGCAAGCGAGATGGGAGGGACCAGAAATGAGGAGCGCAAGTGAAGACAGAAGATATCAGCTTGCTGTCCATCTAAACATTTTTACTTGTTAAAAAGTTAAAGCAGTCAAATAAGTTAAAAAGCAGAAGTTACATTGGCATCTCTGATGCTGTAATGACTAACTGATCCCTAGAATAGTCCACAAACGGAAAATATCATAAAAAATATAAAGTTTCTCCACTGTGCCTCACTTAGAGCACCGGTTTCTGTTTTTCTTCTATTTTGGTTCAATTTATCAAAAAAAATTGTTGTGACAACAGAAAACACATTAATCTCCTTGGGTTGTCTAAACTGTAACAAGCCTCTGTTACGGTTTTATTTTATTTTATGGAAAAATGATCCTAATCTCTGCTGTATAGCTGGAATTAAACGAAAGCAAAATTCAGGTTGATGACAGCAGGGGTCTAACAGATTAGCAAGGGTGACATTTTGAATGATTGATATCAGCTGCTGCAGCCCAGGGACACTGGGCTGCAGCAAAAAAAATAGGAGAATAAAAAAATTGTCAAAACATTTATATTTTGGATTAAATGTGTGTGCCCAGCTTTACTATGAACTAGTGAGATGCTGTACTTCAGGTTACACAAGACAGACTCACTGGAGTATGCTGTGTTCTCAGCAAGGGCTGAATCTATTCGATATTAAAGAAATTGCACAGTCAATCAAATAATCTATGAATCTAACAGATGTTTTATGCCAGGCTTTTCCAGTTTTTAATGGAGCTTCCCACTGAAATCT